>NC_090657.1:34913249-35045749 GCF_040937935.1 Hyperolius riggenbachi | reverse complement strand
GCCAAGTCCATGTAAATTTGGCTCCACCCGTGACCACACCCACATTTTAGTCCATGGCCATGCCCATTTTGCAGCACAACTTGCCCCTCTCACCCCCCCCCCCCCAAGAAATGTTTCTGCGGACGCCCCATGATCACCTCCCAATATTTCATATAATTCCCCCACATCCCAATCTAAACTCCCCCCACAAGATACTAATGTCCACCCTGAAACGTATAACAAATGAAAAGAACATCCCCTTCCATACTGTAATTACCTTTAACCCTCCTCCCACAGCAACTCAACCTAACCCAACCTCCCCAGAAGAAGAATGGCTGCCAGCATCAGTAAGAGGGACAGTTGGGAGGAGCTATGATTAGAGTTGGGCCGAACCTCCGATTTTAGGTTCGCGAACCCTGTTCGCGAACTTCCGCGAAAGGTTCGGTTCGCGAAAAAGTTTGCGAACCGCAATAGACTTCAATGGGGAGGCGAACTTTGAAAGTTTAAAAAAATTCTATCAACTGGAAAAATGATAGAAAACATGTTTCAAAAGCTCTAATACCTGGAGCCACACCTAATTGAGTGAAATACACATCACTGCTGGAGGACCCGCTCACCCTCCCTCCTCCAAGCAAGGTCCTTTATACCATTTGCCTGCCTACACTAATTAGTTATGGGACAGCTGCTACACACTCTGCTAGGGAGATTTTAATTGGCCTCCACCACTTCTACCCCTTCTACCTATTCCCTTCTCCTCCTCCCTCCTACCGGAGGGAGGAGGGTCTCTTCTGCCAGGGAATTATACTATTTTAAAAACCAGTATACATCATATCATAGCTGGGAATACATACATGAGTATACATCATACCAGCACGGGCAGCACGGTGGCGTAGTGGTTAGCTCTCTCGCCTTGCAGCGCTGGGTCCCCGGTTTGAATCCCAGCCAGGGCACTATCTGCAAAGAGTTTGTATGTTCTCTCCGTGTCTGTGTGGGTTTCCTCCGGGCACTCTGGTTTCCTCCCACATTCCAAAAACATACGGATAAGTTAATTGGCTCCCCCTAAAAAAAAAAAAAAAATGGCCCTAGACTACAGTACTTACACTACGTAATATATAGATATACGGCAATGGTAGGGATTAGATTGTGAGCTCCTTTGAGGGACAGTTAGTGACAAGATATATATATATATTGTACAGCGCTGCGTAATATGTTGGCGCTATATAAATACTAAATAATAATAATAATAATAATAATACCATAGCTGGGGATACATACATGAGTATACATCATACCATAGCTGGGAATCGAACCCAGATCTCACTGTGTGGTGGGCATGTCACCCTAAGCACTGTACCACTACAGAAGTAAGTGAAGCTAGCCTAAAATTTAACATTTATGCTCAATGCAATAGAACCATTAGGTTGCTTAAAGGAGAACTGTAGTGAGAGGTATATGGAGGCTGCCATATTGATTTCCTTTTAAGCTATACCAGTTGCCTGGCAGCCCTGCTGATCTATTTGGCTGCAGTAGTGTGAATCACACCAGAAACAAGCATGCAGCTAATCTTGTCAGATCTTACAAAAATGTCAAACACCAGATCATACCATAGCTGGGAATCGAACCCAGATCTCACTGTGTGGTGGGCACGTCACCCTAAGCACTGTACCACTACAGAAGTAAGTGAAGCTAGCCTAAAATTTAACATTTATGCTCAATGCAATAGAACCATTAGGTTGCTTAAAGGAGAACTGTAGTGAGAGGTATATGGAGGCTGCCATATTGATTTCCTTTTAAGCTATACCAGTTGCCTGGCAGCCCTGCTGATCTATTTGGCTGCAGTAGTGTGAATCACACCAGAAACAAGCATGCAGCTAATCTTGTCAGATCTTACAAAAATGTCAAACACCAGATCATACCATAGCTGGGAATCAAACCCAGATCTCACTGTGTGGTGGGCATGTCACCCTAAGCACTGTACCACTACAGAAGTAAGTGAAGCTAGCCTAAAATTTAACATTTATGCTCAATGCAATAGAACCATTAGGTTGCTTAAAGGAGAACTGTAGTGAAAGGTATATGGAGGCTACCATATTGATTTCCTTTTAAGCAATACCAGTTACCTGGCTATCCTGCAGATCCTCTGCCTCCAATACTTTTAGCCCTAGACCCTGAACAAGCATGCAGCAGATCTGGTGTTTGACATTTTTGTAAGATCTGACAAGATTAGCTGCATGCTTGTTTCTGGTGTGATTCACACTACAATGGCTAGATAGTGTACTGGTTAAGGGCTCTGCCTTTGACATGGGAGACCAGGGTTTGAATCCTGGCTAGGTCAAGTACCTATTCAGTAAGGAGTTCAAGGCAAGACTCCCTAACACTGCAGGGTGGCCTCTTGAGCGCGTCCCTGTGGCTGCAGCTCTTGAGCGCTTTGAGTCCAACAGGAGAAAAGCGCTATACAAATGTTTGGATTATTATTATTATTATTATTACTGCAGCCAAATAGATCAGCAGGGCTGCCAGGCAACTGGTATAGCTTAAAAGGAAATCAATATGGCAGCCTCCATATACCTCTCACTACAGTTCTCCTTTAAGCAACCTAATGGTTCTATTGCGTTGAGCATAAATGGTTCTATTGCGTTGAGCATAAATGGTACATTTTAGGCTAGCTTCACTTACTACTGTAGTGGTACAGTGCTTAGGGTGACGTGCCCACCACACAGTGAGATCTGGGTTCAATTCCCGGCTATGGTATGATGTATACTGGTTTTTAAAATAGTATAATTCCCTGGCAGAAGAGACCCTCCTCCTTCCGGTAGGAGGAAGGGGTAGAAGGGTAGCCAATTAAAATCTCCCTAGCAGAGTGTGTAGCAGCTGTCCCATAACTAATTAGTGTAGCCAGACAACTGAGTCATATGGTATAAAGGGACCTAGCTTGAAGGGAGGGTGGGCGGGTTCTCTAGCATTGAAAGCAGTGTGTTTGACAATAACATGTCTGCTGACAGTGAAATGGAGGCTAAAAATTTTGCTCAATACAGCATTATGGGGCGAATCGAACTTCCGCAAAAGTTCGCCTGATGCAGGCGAACGCGAACCCCCAAAGTTCGCCTGGAACCGTTCGGCCCATCTCTAGCTATGATAAATATGGCAGCCTCCATAGTCTTCTCACTAGTACAGTTTCCCTTTAAGGGAGAATAATATACATATCTTATGCTGGGTATACATGAAACGTTTTTCCACTCGATTTTCCACCCAATCAATTTTTCCCGCTCGTTTTTCTTATCTTTTTCCATTCACTTTTATGAGAAATTGAGCTCAGAATCAATCGGGAGGAATATTGGACATGTTGGAAATTATCTATCGAATCCATCTATCGAGAGGAAAAAACTTATGTTGTGTACCCAGCATAAAGGGGCCCTTACACTCAGCCGATTTTCTGGCCGACCGATCGATCCCGATCGATCGATCGATTGATCGTTTGCAAATCGGTTGCCCAATCGACCGATCGATGGCCAATTTCGATCGATTTCGATGGATTTCCATCGAACTGGCAGGGTGGAAAATTTAGGTCGATCTGATGAGATTGCTTATCAGTTTGCATTGGCCTTAATGGAAATCTGATGGCAAAAAAATGCCATCAGATCGAATTTCAATAGATTTCAAACTGAAATCTATTGGAATTCTATCCTGGTAAAAAATGTTCTAAAACGCATCAGATAGATCATCAGATGCATTTCTTATCTATCTGCTGCCAATCTGACGAGTGTATGGGCACCTTAAGACCTACACTGAAACGGATATACAGATATTTTAGTGCTGCAATTAAAGTGTTCTAAGCAAACTTTTTAAAACTCATTATGGGAAATGGTATATTAAATATAAATGATTGATACAACTAAAAGCATGTTTTTTGCTTTAGTTTGCATTGCTACCTAGGATTCTCCAAAATTAAACTGAGTGTATATAGTATACTGTATTCTGTATTTTTAAGTCCAGCTGTTCACCTTCTGGCCTGTAGGGGGAGCTCTGATAATGCAAGTGAACTTTTCTCCCTTTCCTCACAGAAGCTTGCTAGTTCCTTCCTGCAGGGTGATGTGAGAGGCTTGGAATGCAGCAGCCTCAGCTTTCAAATGAACTTTTATCTACCTCACTCAAAGGATTTGCAAGGCTTTCTTTTTATTAGATCGGAAGGCTTTTATGCAGGGATGTGTCCCCTGTAAAATGTATACATAAACAAGTAATGAGTTTGTTAACTGGGAGGACCTAAGGAGGGCAAGTGGTATATTTTACACAAGGGAGATATAAATGCTATGCATAAAACCCAGCACATCTCATTACAGGCATTATAGTGCAAGAATAACCCATTAGGATGCTATAAGGCTGTCAAATATAAGAGAGCAATGATAATAGACAAAGCAAGTTAGGGCTCAATGAGTGCGATGTAGCAGCACTGCACAGGAAAATGATTGACTGTCGCAAATTACTTACTGCACACCTGACGTGAGAGTGATATGGACGCTGACATATTTATTTCCTTTTAAACAATACCAGTTGCCTGCTGATTATTCTGGTTTCACTGGTGTCTAAATAAGGGAACACAGTATATACAGCGCAGGAGACTCGGGCGCACACGGAGTAACTTCGGTGCTGTCAGAAGAAGACGGAGCTGAAGTCACTTTTAAAACACAATAATTCGGCTTCCAGCAATTGATTTCATTCCGCACCATCCATGGCAGCCTGGAGGGGGTATAATATTTAACACGGCCGGGACTTGTGCAGCAGCAGGATCAGCCATATGCCGCGCCCAAGTCTCCTGCGCCGATACCCAGGGCCGGCCGGCATGAGGCAGGGTGAAACTTTTGCCTCAGGTGGCAAATTTCTAGGGGCGGCATCCGCCCGTCCGTGGGTGCGGGAGGGCCGGCCGTCGAGCTGGAGAGGTATCGGGCAGGACGGGGGTATAGGGCCTAGCGGTGGAGAGGGGGATCGGGCCCCCCCTCTCTCGCCTGGGTCCCCCGATCTGCGCTCCCTTCCAGCTTTAAATAGTGAGTAAGCAGCCGACTGTATTGTAAGTGGCCGGCGTTGCAGGAAGTGACGTCAGTGGAGCGCACGCTGGAATGAGGAAGAGGTGAGTGATCCCCCGCCCGTGCCTCTTACTGTCGGCTGCTTACTCACTATTTAAAGCTGGAGGGGAGCGCAGATCGGGGGACCCAGGCGAGGGAGGGGGGGCAGACCCCCCTCCCCACCGTTAGGCCCAATACCCCCGTCCTGCCTCAGGTGGTAAAAAGTCTAGGGCCGGCCCTGCCGATACCCCTCGTACAACTGAAACAAAGCCAGTCAAACTTCAGTCAGAAACATCTGCTTTTATGCTTATTCAGGAGCTATGGCTAAAAATATGAAAGGTTACCAGAGCAGAAACTATTATGAGAAATGAAGGAGCAGGCTTGTGTGGGGACCTGACCTGATAGCCACTGCTCCTCCCATTCTCTTCTGCCCCCCCCCCCCTTTTCTTACCTAAAGACCCCCTGGCAGCCTCTTCCGGGTCGCAGGAGTTGGGCCTCACTGCGCAAGCGGTAGTCTGGCTTGCGCGCGTCCTTCAGCGCGTAGCCGGTAGGGATGGCCCTGCTTAGGAGAACTCATGGAGGAGCATGTGATCAGTTTGATCAGCTGATAGATTTGTAAGGTTCTGATTTGCTGTGATGACTTTCTGGTGTAACACATAATCAGGACCAGCAAATCAGAACCTTACAAATCTATCAGCTGATCAAACTGATCACATGCTTCTCTACGAGTTTTCCTAAGCAGGGCCATCCCTAGTAGCCGGCAGTGCCCTGCACATGCCGTAATCGTGATGTCACGCGCAGAGCGCTCCTGGCGGCGGTCGCACACTGAGGGACCCAGAAGAGGCTTGCGAGGAAGAGGGGGGCAGAGGAGAATGGGGGAGTGGTGGCCATTAGGACAGGTCCCCATACATGCCTGCTCCCTCCGTTTCTCCTAATATTTTTCGCCTCCGGTATGACAGCCTTTAAAGTAAACCTTAAGTAAAAAAAAAAAAGTTTTACTCACCTGGGGCTTCCCTCAGCCCCCTGCAGCTGTCTGGTGCCCTCGCAGCCTCGCTCCGATCCTCCTGTCCCCACCGGCGGCTACTTCCGGTTTCGTCGACAGCCGCAGACAAGCTGGGAACGCAAATTATTTTTCGCATTCCCGGCCACTATAGCGCCCTCTATACTGCTATTGCGGCCTTCCTTGCTAGAGTGTGAGCCCCTCTGAGGGACAGTCAGTGACAAGACAATATACTCTGTTCAGCGCTGCATAATATGTCTGCGCTATATAAATAAATAAACGTGTGCCATTGCAGTGCCAGTGAAGCATACTTTCAGTGTATTGTATGCTTCACTACGTGTAGGACAGCAGCAGCATGTCAGTGGCAGTGGTTTTGTTGGAAAGCGACCGACAACACTTATAAGAAGAATCTTTTGACAAAATCCACGCGTATTATTACTATTGATTTATAAATCGCCAACATATTCCATGGCTGTGTACAAAGTAAGAAACAAACATTGGGTACATGATAATACAGGCAATAAATATACAAAATACGGAATTGGTACAAAATACAGAACTAGTAACTACAATGACAAAAGATACACGATGAATAAAATGTATGACAAATTCCAAGACACAAAGGGTGAGAGAGCCCTGCGCCTGTGAGCTTACAATCTAAAGGAATGGGGGAGAAAAGAGGTGGGGTAGTGTACAATATTCATACCTAGAGGCACTGTGTTTTTAGGTTATCTAGTATCTAGGAGTGGCCTTCGGTCAAAGGGGGAAAGGCCTAAGGTAGAGAGTATGTTTGTCAGAAAAGTGAGTTTTGAGAGAGTGTTTAGCCTCCTTGCGAAGTTGCGAACCCCTAACGCCAATTGGTGGACGCAAGGTGGCAGACCTAGAACCACTCAACACCAATTGGTGTGAAGTCCTGGGGGCGTGTTTTGCTGGGGATTGTGCACGCTGATGCGCGCGTATCCCAGCTTGAATGACGAACCTCCGTTCCGTCATCAGTCTACCAGCGTCATCGCCGCTAGGAGACTGTTAGACCGCTGTCTATTTACATTGATCTACGGCAGCGCTGTACTGTGGACAACCGTGTCACTCGGCTGTCCCCTGGAGAGGCCCAGAGAGCGTGTGATTGGCTGGCAAGGGGAGGGAGGGGATTAGCAAAAATAAAAGTAAAAATTGCGAAATGTATAACCCCCCTCCCAAATAAATACATAAAAAAAGAAATAAATAATGCAGCAGCGATCATAGCCCACCAACAGAAAGCTCTGTTGGTAGGCAGAAAAGTGGGTGGGGGAATCACTTGTGTGCTGCAGTAGCCTGAATTGTAAAAATAGCCTGGTCACTAGGGGGGTGTAAGCCTGTGGTCCTCAACTGGTTAAAGATATCAAAGGTCGGCGAGTGACGGATGTGTTGTGTAAGGGCATTACAGAGGAGGGGTGAAGCACGTGCGAAATCTTGTATACGTGCATATGAGAAGGCGATTCTATAGGAGGACAAAAGAAGGTTAGGTGCAGACCTCAGATTGCGGTTGGGTTGATATCTGGAAATTAGTGAGGAGATGTTCAGGGGGAGAGATTGTGGAAAGCTTTGTGGGTAAGGAATTGGAACTGAATCCTCTGGAAAACTGGCAGCCAGTGAAGAGTTTGACAGAGAGGAGCAAGAAGAAAAATGAATGAGATGAGCAGTCGAGTTCAGTACAGATTGGAGCGGTGCCAGTCTGTTAGTTAGTAGTTTGCAAAGTTGTATGTTACAATAGTCCAGATAAGATATTTTGATGATGTTATCCATTCAGTCGTGTCCGACTCTTGGCAATTCTATGGGTTAGCTCTCTCCATGCTGTCTGCTCTTGTACCATTTCTGCCAGTTGCCTTAATCTCAATCCTGTGTCAGCTTTGATGGTATCAAGCCAACGCGTTCTCTGGCAGCCTTGTCGCCTTTTGCCACTGATCAGTCCTACCATTAGGTCTTTCTCTAAGGAATTTGATTGCATCACGTGGCCGAGTCTGAGTCTGGTGATCTTGCCTTCCAGTGACATGTCTGGTCTTGTACGTTCCAATACTTCTTTGTTCGTCATTCTTGCTGTCCATGGAATGCGAAGCAACCGTCGCCAGCACCACAACTTGAAAGAGTCGATTTTTCTTCTATCTGCTTTTCTTAGGGTCCAACTTTCGCAGCCATACATGGTTATGGGGAAAACGATGGCATGAACCAGTCTACATTTGGTCGTAATGCTAATGTCTTTGCTTTTCATGTTTTAAGAACATGTATAATGCATAATTATAAATAAATAAATAATCGCTCCCACGCCGCCGTCCTCCGCTGCCCGCAGCTACAAGGACCGGGTCCCCGCACTTCCATCAGTCGGGGCCAGTCTAACGTTAGAGAATTGCACTGTTTGCGTATCTCTGCAGCAGCCGTTGGAGAGATACGTAGAGGGCGCACTTCTCCTGCGTAGCTGGCTGCGACTGACGTCAGCGACGGGACCCGATTCCCGAAGCTGCGGGCAGCGGAGGACGGCAGCGTGGGAGCGAGCGGAGCAGATGGGGTTGGAGGAAGCCCCAGGTATGTGTAAAAATCTTTTTTAATTTATCAGCTCTGAGTCCCTTTAAAGAGACACTGAAGCGAAAAAAAAACAAATTATGATATAATGATTTGTATGTGTAGTACAGCTAATAAATAAAACATTAGGAGCAGAGATATGAGTCTAATATTGTTTCCAGTACAGGAAGAGTTAAGAAACTCCAGTTGTTATCTATGCAAAAAAGCCATTGAGCGTCACGACTTTCAAAGCCGCAGAGAGCTCTGTCTTCTGAAGCTTGTTGTCTCAACTGTCAGTCGTATCTTACTTTTCTCTCCAGAGGATAGGTCAATAGTTCACGTCTTGCTCTGTAAAAACATTTAGAATGCTGAGTAATGTGTAAACTGCAAATATTAGAGAATGATGCAATGTTATAAAACACACTATATAACCGAAAATAAAAATATGAGAATATTTTCTTTGCTACTAATCTTCTAGTAATTATCCGTACTTCACAACCAATTCATTATATCATATTTTTTTTTCCGCTTCAGTGTCTCTTTAAACCTAAATTTAAGCCTAAACTACAGGTAGTCCCTGGTTAATGATCGAGATAGGGACTGAAGGTTCGTTCTTAACATGAATCTGTTCTTAAGTGGGAACACTGTGCTATCTCCGTCCCCTGTACCTCCTCTGTGCCCCCCTGTGCATCCAGTGCTGTCCCCCCCCCCCCCCTTCCCCCGTGTCACCTCTGCCCTCTGTACCTGCTTATACAAGTTTAAAGGGCATTTTTTCTTTGACTTTTTTTAAAAATCGATTTTCTCAAAAAACTACAAGTCCGATTTGAATTTTTTTTTTACTTGTTCCCATGGAAACACAGAATCCATGCCGTTCGTATCAGTGGGTCGTTTGTAAGTCGGGAACTACCTGTACACCCATTAGACTATGTCTAAACCTAATCCACCTCAAAATCAAGTATATCCCTAAACCAATGTAGTGCTAAAATTTAACCCACCAACACTTCCCTAGCCTACATGAAACGGTACATTAGCAATATTTACCTTTCCAAAGGCTTCCCCAACAAGCTTTCTGTGCTTTGAGCACTCATCATTCTCCCATGGAGTACCTACCCCAACAAAAACAGCACAACTTCCCCACAAAGGCAATAAGCACGCCTTCTGCCCCTACTATTATCTATTACACTACAAAAAAAATGTTTTACCTAACTAATTTAAAAATATTTGATAAATATTTACACGCTAAGTCAAAGGATGTATTTGCAGTACTAATTCTACTCTAACTCAAGGGGCTCGATTCACAAAGCGGTGCTAACCCAGTTAGAGACTTTAGGCATGATAACCATTGCACCACGCTGGTGAAAAGCCAGTTTAGGCGTGATAAGTTTAGGCATGATAAGTTTAGATAAGTTTAGATTGCTTGCAAAGTCCCGCACGCAAAGCAGCGCCATTAAACTTTATGTGAAGTGCACCAGACTTTGCTAGTGCAAAACTTTTGATCAGCTGTGCACTGCGGTGCTAACCCAGTTGGCGCTTAAACTTATCACGCTTAAACTTATCACACCTAAACTTATTATGCCTAAACTTATCATGCCTAAACTGAGTTTAGGCATGATAAAGGGCTTTTCACCAGCGTGCTAACTGTTAGCACCGCTTTGTGAATCAGGTCCATGGTGTCCTTTAAGGGAAGGACAAAGCAATGTATAGTTACACATTAAACAAGTGGATTTGCATTGTAAAATTGACATAATGAATATAACACACTCTTCTTTCACGCTGTCTCTGTGCATTAAGTTACCCATTAACTGTGAAATATCCACAATGTGCTGTGTGAAGATTTTTCATTTTTATGGCATTCCCACCCTTTTGAAACTGCCATAGAGGAGTGATTTATACGATGGCCTCCTCTCCCTCTTCACCTAGATATTAGCAGCTTCATGTGACATTCCTGACCTTTCCTGACAGTCACCTTAGTCACAGCTCTGCTGCATTTGCTATAATGGACCCCGAATGCTGGGCATACACGGCTCAATTTTGCCGTTCGATTCCGCGCCTTATCATTTTCCGCGCTCGATTCTGCAGGAGATACTCTTATCTTCCACTTGATTCTCTTATCTTTTCCCATTGTCCTCCATGTAGAATCGAGCGCCGATCGGACATGTCGGAAATTATATCTATCGAGCCATCTAAATGGCTCAGAATCGAGCCCGGCATTCCCAGCATCAAGCTGGCCATACACTAGGCCGTTTCCCCGCCGATCACTGGGATCGAATCTGCTGTCAAATAGTTAACGCTAAATTTCAATCTATTTCGTCCCGAAATAGATCGATTCCGTCGATCGCTCCATGCGGAAAATTACCGTAGATCGCCCGCGGGTAGGGAGCGCATCGCTAGCGGCGTTTGAGTGCCCGATGCCCGACGCAATACAGCTGCAATACATTACCTGCTCTGCCAGCGCGACTCCCCTGGTCTCCGCTGCTCCGTCTCCGCGTTGGTCTCCGGGTCCGGCTGGCTTCACTTCTTCCTGTTCCGGCAGGAAGTTTAAACAGTAGAGGGCCGGACCCGGAGACCAGACCAGAGCGGAGAAGACAGCGGAGACCTGGGGAGTCGCGGCGTCCGAAGCAGGTAATGTATGCGGGAGGGGGGAGCGGTGGCAGCACCACCGCCACAGATTGTGAACGGTTTCAGGCTGAAATCGGTTCACAATCTGTTTGCAGTACAGGCAGCCATACGATCCCTCTCTGATCAGATTCGATCAGAGAGGGATCTATCTGTTGGTCGAATCTGATGACAAATCGACCAGTGTATGGCTACCCTTAAGCTGGCCATACACTAGGCCGATTCCCTGCCGATCGACAGCAGATTCGATCACTGGGATCGAATCTGCTGTCACATTGTTCACTCTACACACTAAATTTCGATCTATTTCGTCCCGCAATAGATCGATCCTGTCGATCGCTCCGTGCGGGAAATTACCGTCGTTCGCCCGCGGGAACGGAGCGCGTCGCTAGCGGCGTTCGAGTGCCCGATGACCGACGCAATACAGCTGCAATACATTACCTGCTCTGCCGGCGCCACTCCCCAGGTCTCCGCTGTCTTCTCCGCTCTGGTCTGGTCTCCGGGTCCGGCAGGCTTCACTTCTGCCTGTCCCGGCAGGAAGTTTAAAAAGTAGAGTGCGCTCTACTGTTTAAACTTCCCCCAGACAGGAAGAAGTGAAGCATGCCGGACCCGGAGACCAGACCAGAGCGGAGAAGACAGCGGAGACCTGGGGAGTCGCGCCGGCAGAGCAGGTAATGTATGAGGGGGGGGGGGGGGGGGAGCGGCGGCAGCACCACCACCACCACCACAGATTGTGATCGGTTTCATGCTGAAATCGATTCACAATCTGTTTGCAGTAAAGGCAGCCATACGATCCCTCTCTGATCAGATTCGATCAGAGAGTTATCTATCTGTTGGTCAAATCTGATGGCAAATCGACCAGTGTATGGCCACCTTTATGCTAGGTACACACCATACAATTTTCTGTTTTACCTGCCAGATAGATACTGTAGAACATGTTGGAAATTATCTATCTAACCATCTATCTGCCTAGCAATTAGGCATTGTTCTACTCAGCAGGAGATAACCAGACAATGCACCAGAGATAATGACCAGTCTCTACAGAAGATAATCTAACAGAAAATCTAACAGAAAAATCAAAGGGTGCCCATACACTTGCTCGATTTCCCGCCGATAGACAGCACTGTGATGATCGAATCTGCTGTGAAATCAATGCGCAAACGCTGACCGATCAACCAATTTCCATCTGAAATCGATCGATCCCATCGATCTGTCCGCGTGGAAAATTTCGCCGGCGGGTTGGGAGTGCGTCGATAGCGGCGTTCGAATGTCCGACAACCGACAGTAGCGCAATACATGACCTGTTCCACCGGTGCGTGTCCCCGCTGTCCCTTCTCTGCGCTGGGCTCCGGCTAGCTTCACTTACTTCCTGTCGGGGGAAGTTTAAACAGTAGAGCGCCCTCTACTGTTTCATCTTCCTCCAACAGGAAGTAAAGTGAAGCTGGAGCCCAGAGCGGAGAAGAGACAGCGGAGAGCGGGGGACTCACGCCGGCCGGATCAGGTAATGTATGAAGGGGGCGGCGGCGGCAATAGATCCCTCTTTGATCAGATTCGATCACAGAGGGATCTATCTGCAGGTCGATCTGGTGGCAATCGACCAGTGTATGGCTACCTTAACAGAAAAATCTAACAGAAAATTGTATGGTGTGTACTAAGCATAAGATATCTTTTTTTTTTCAATTAAAAATACATATTTACAAGGACTATATTTCTTCCAGAGTAAAATGCACCATAAACTACTTTTCTCCTGTGCCGCCATCGTTTACGGCAGGCGGTAAAAATCTGGCAGATCTGACAGGTTTTAAACTAGTTCATCTACTCACAGGGGATACTCAGAGTTGTCTTTTTTCTTTAGAAAAGCACTCTATGAAAAGGGTTTATAAAAGAATGCGGCCAGTCTCCCACCTTGCTTGAATGCTGTTTTTTGGCGGTAGGACTGAGCAACTGCCATTCTGTGCTTTTCGAAAATAAAGAGAGCCATGAGAATCCCTCATGAGGACAGATCTGTCAGATTTTTACTGCTTACTCTAAGGGACTGCAACATAGGAAAAGTGATAGTGATAGCAGCTTTGTGGTGGAAGGAAGGGGGGGGGGGGGAAGGTGTTAATGGTTAGGCACCAACAGGGGATGCGAACATTAGGAATAGGTAGAGTAAGAGTTAGGCATCGGTAGCGGAAGGGTTAGGCATCGATAAAGGGAGGTGTTAGGGTTAGGTATCGGTCGAAAGATGTGTAAGAGTTAAGCATTGGTAGAGCGATGACTTAGGGTTAGGTATCAGTATAGAGAGGTCTTATGGTTAGGCATCAGTAGGGAAGGTCTTAGGGTTAGGCATCAGTGTGTGTGTGTGCGTGTGAGTGTGTGTGTGTGTGTGTGTGTCAGTGTTAACATGAGTTAACTTCAAAAGAACATTACATAGTTGCCTTGCCATCAGTTCATAGGAGACCTTGGGCAAGACTCCCTAACACTGCTACTGCCTATAGAGCGCGTCCTAGTGGCTGCAGCTCTGGCGCTTTGAGTCCGCCAGGAGAAAAGCGCAATATAAATGTTCTGTGTTCATCTCAGAAGCTCACCATTTTCTTCTGACAACGATCCTTTTTCAGTTCTGACAACATTTTGTCAGAACTGAAATATATCACTTGCTGCCAGTTATATGTCAGTTGATGTCAGTTATAGCGGAGAGGTCAAATGACATGCCAGGCAATGTCCATGTTCCCCTATGGCTCAAGTGGGCGATATTACAGTTTAACAGTGTGCTGACCAGAAAGCTGTTATGGGGTAATGGCCATTTTCAAAATGGAGGACAGAGAATTCCATTGATCACAGTGGACAAACTGGACGCAGGAGAGGAGAAAGAGATTGAGGAGTAGATTACACAGGAGGAAAGTATGGCTTGAGTATGTTTATTTTGATTTAAAATTTTCAGTTCAGGTTTTCTTTAAGAGTTAGATATCGGTAGGGGGAGGGTTCTGTGTGAGAGTAGGCTAGGTTATATCATACTTAAATATTGGTAAAGATAACCAATATTTTACTATCAGAAATCACAAACCTGAAATAATAGAGTATCGTTACTACTGACGTTGATTATGCCTATGCCTCAAACCATCTTCAAGGCATCCGACTACTGTCCTATTAGTTCTAGCCAATCAGTGCCCAGCATTGTCTCATCGATATCCATAGCAATTCTGTATGGGAAATCTCAGTAGGCAAAGCTTATCTGGAGTGGAGCGCAGCATGATGGTTAAAAGTGTTGCTCAAATTGGTCTCTGGACAGTTTGAAGGCTTTTTTGTTGGCCAGGGACCAAAATCTGGGTTTCCGTAGATTCTGGATTCCCAACATCAAATTCTGGTGGTGTGTTATGATCTGTGGAGACTAACTATAGCAGTCCAATGCAAGGAGATGGCATGGGAAACCCACCGCATGCTGAGGGATATCCCGCTAGAAGAACATGTACAGTGATGGTGAGGGTTCATACTATGCAGCTTGCTTGGCGGGTAACAAAGGGCAAGATGCAAATCCTACAGTGTACAGCATCGTGGGGTCATGTGATCCTCTCTTATGGAATCAGTAAGGCTTACACCTGGGACATCTAGCAGTGGCACTGTATATACACTGTATATACAGCACATACTTTGCTGCATATGTCATTTTTCTTTGTACACACCCAAAAAAACTAAACAAATGTCAATCAAATGAATAGCCTTTTGTAATGTAGTACGGGCCTGGACTGCATTCAGCATGTTATTGATCTCCTCATCCCCCAAAACATTTACTTAACCTCCCTGGCGGTCAATTAAATCCGCCAGGGAGGCAGCGCAGCACTATTTTTAATTTTTTTGTTTTAAATCATGTAGCTAGCCTAGCGCAAGCTACATGATAGCCGTAGAGCAGCGGCATCCCCCTTACCCTCTCCGATCGCCCCCGGCGATCAGGCCCGTCAGGAAATCCCGTTCTGAACGGGATTTCCATGAGGACTTCCCCCGTCGTCATGGCGATGGGCGCGATGACGTCACCGACGTCATCGACATCATGACGTCAGAGGGAGTCCCGATCCACCCCTCAGCGCTGCCTGGCACTGATTGGCCAGGCAGCGCACGGGGTCTCGAGGGGGGGCACCCTCTGACGCGGTGGGTAGCGGCGAATCGGTGGCGAGAGGCGGCGATCGAAAGTCACACGCAGCTATCAAAGTGCATTAAAAAAAATTTATGCAAATCGGCCCAGCGGGGCCTGAGAAATCCTCCTGCGCGGCTTACCCCGTGTCCAGCACGGGGTTACCTATAAGGAAGTTAAAAAGTAACTGTCGGGCATAAAATCAAAAATGAATTCTTTATTTTTAATTTTTTTTCACAAAAATGTTTTTATTGTGAAAAATATTGCAAAAATACAAACATTTCAAACATTTAAATGAACATTCATACAGCATTAAGTAATGCATAAAACATAGTCCTGAGAAAGCAGATGAGTGTTGGCAGCCAATGCCAACATATGCCAACAATCCAAGGGTATTGAAGTCTACCGATAAACAATGGGAGAATGCTTAGAATGTAAAAGGGTCCAATATGCAGGGGGAGTGGACCATGTCACAAAAAGACCTCAGATACCAATCAGGACTGGCCAGGTACAAAGGGAGGATGCCAAGGGGCAATCTCCAATGCGCTATTAGATGTTGACAGCAGTCCGGCTGGGGGGACGGGGGGGGGGGGGAAGTATGGTGTGGGAAAGACCACAGGAAAGAAAGGAAATGAGAGAAGCAGGGGGAGAGTGAGAGTAAGAGAAAAGGAGAGAAAAGAGAGAGGGGAAGAGAAGGAAGTTCTCTAGCTACACTCCACGGGTGAGGATAAGTGCCTCTTGTCACAGCTGTCAAAACATGTAGGGCCATACATATGTGGACCTCGCGGCCTCACCCACTTCCAGGCCTGCTATACCTCTGTGATCAAGTTAGAAGGGCAGCGCAGGTATTGTGAAATATAGGCTTGCCAGACCTTTTCAAAATTGGGAAGGGAGTCATCTGAAATAGCTTTCATTTTATCAAAACATCTATTCTTTATTTTTATCTGGTAAACAAGTGATAAGGATGCTAACCAGTGATAAGGATGCTAGAGCCAGGCTGACTGAGATAAGATTTATTACGGCAGAAACATTTCTGTTTAGTTTGGAGTGCTTGCAATGTGGGGTCAGGTTGCTGGCTGCATCATTAACACAGAGCAGTGGGTAAATGGGATTTGATTTTATGGCTGACAGTTGTCCATACACATGCCAACTTTTCCTGCAGATTGTATCACTATGGCAGTGAAGTTACAGAGACTTTACAGTGTATAGTCTACAAGTTGCCTCTTCATGGCTGCACAACTAATATGTGTGGGCTGTGATCGTCACATTCACCCTGTATTCCCTGGAACCCGGATTGTTGCAGCATTATTTAGTGAAGCAATGGGGGAGTTTCGCCTACAGCACACACTAGGAGCGCCAGCCCAGCCCTGCTGCAGCATTCTCACGGCTCAGGGCTTCGCAGCAAGGTTCCTGACCTCTACAGTCACCCCAGTACAATTCTCTGTGGTTTCTAGTGAATCTGTTCTCTCTAAACAACAGTTTCTATTGCCTTAAGACCTGGATTTTTTGCTGCTTGGTGCCTGAAATCCTCCTGCGAGGAGATAAGCTTTCTCAGGGAGTGTCTGTGCGAGCCTGTGTTATTGCTGGAGAGTACAATAGAGAAACATGTTCTCTATGCTGCAGGTCCTGTTATTGCTGCACTGTTTATGTGTATAGTAACATCAGCAGGTGTGGTAACAAAGAGCTGATCGGCTGGCAGAAGCGTGACACCTGACATTACAAAGGTCCCCTGTATAGTCACATGCATACAGGCGCAGGGGAAACAAGAGCAGCATCGGGGCATGACGTCAGTGCATCCCCTGTACACATGGGCGTAGCAATCACCCCTGCGACCTCTGCAATTGCCGGGGGGCCCAATAGGCTTTGGGGGCTCCTCCCCCTCCTTCCTCTCCCCAACCGCAAGCACAGCCAATTAGCAAAAAACCTCCCTATTAACTCACAAAAACCATGTGTAGGAGTGTATGTATTTTTTTCCTGCTTCCTGAGGCTGCTTCACAGCAGAACACTCTCTGCAGCCATTCGCCATCTCCCGATCATGTGACCCGCATGGGGTTTGAGGACGAAGGGAGCCCCATGCTATAATTTTTGCAGAGGGGCCCTATTAAGTCTAGTAGGAAAACCATACTAATACGGTGTTTGACCCCCTTTCGCCTTCAGAACTGCCTTAATTCTACGTGGCATTGATTCAACAAGGTGCTGAAAGCATTCTTTAGAAATGTTGGCCCATATTGATAGTATAGCCTCTTGCAGTTGATGGAGATTTGTGGGATGCACATCCAGGGCACGAAGCTCCCGTTCCATCACATTCCAAAGATGCTCTATTGGGTTGAGATCTGGTGACTGTGGGGGCCATTTTAGTACAGTGAACTCATTGTCATGTTCAAGAAACCAATTTGGAATGATTAGAGTTTTGTGACATGGTGCATTATCCTGCTGGAAGTAGCCATCAGAGGATGGGTACATGGCGGTCATGAAGGGATGGACATGGTCAGAAATGATGCTCAGGTAGCCCGTGGCATATAAACGATGCCCAATTGGCACTAAGGGGCTTAAAGTGTGCCAAGAAAACATCCCCCCCACCATTAAAGCACCACCACCAGCCTGCACAGTGGTAACAAGGCATGATGGATCCATATTCTCATTCGGTTTACGCCAAATTATGACTCTATAGAGACTCATCAGACCAGGCAACATTTTTCCAGTCTTCAACTGTCCAATTTTAGTGAACTCGTGTAAAGTAGTCTCTTTTTCCGATTTGTAGTGGAGATGAGTGGTACCCGGTGGGGTCTTCTGCTGTTGTAGCCCATCCACATCAAGGTTGTGCTTGTTGTGGCTTCACAAATGCTTTGCTGCATACCTCGGTTGTCACGAGTGGTTATTTCAGTCAACGTTGCTCTTCTATCAGCTTGAATCAGTCGGCCCATTCTCCTCTGACCTCTAGCATCAACAAGGCATTTTCGCCCACAGGACTGCCGCATACTGGATGTTTTTCCCTTTTCACACCATTGTTTGTAAACCCTAGAAATGGTTGTGCATGAAAATCCCAGTAACAGCAGATTGTGAAATACTCAGACCGGCCCATCTGGCACTAACAACCATGCCACACTCAAAATTGCTTAAATCCCCTTTCTTTCCCATTCTGACATTCAGTTTGGAGTTCAGGAGATTGTCTTGACCAGGACCACACCCCTAAATGCATTGAAGCAACTGCCATGTGATTGGTTGATTAGATAATTGCATTAATGAGAAATTCAAAAGGTGTTCCTAATAATCCTTTAGGTGAATGTATAGAGGACAGTGAAAGCATCCAAAATGTGTGTATTTGTACACTCTGCAGCTTTCCTCTCATGACAAAACATTGTGCTACCACCACCAACAACAACATTTAAGAAAAGCTCCGTAAAAAATGGCATCTTGCTACTAAGGTTATGTAACATTTTAGAAATGTCCTAAAATGTTAAAGGGAACCTAAGATGAGAGGGCTATAGAGGCTGCCATATTTATTTCCTTTTAAACAATACCAGTTGCCTGGCCAGTCCTCCTGATCCTGTGTCTATAATACTTTTAGCCATAGACCCTGAACAAGCATGCAGCAGATCAGGTACTCTGACTCAACTGATTTTACTGGATTAGCAATATGCTTGTTACAGACTTTAGACACTACTTATGCCAGAAGATCAACAGGTTGCCAGGCAACTGGCATTGTTTACAAGGAAATAAATATGGCAGCCTCCATGTCCCTCTCACCTCCGGTTCCCTTTAAAGAGAAACTCCAACCAAGAATTGAACTTCATCCCAATCAGTAGCTGATACCCCCTTTTACATGAGAAATCTATTCCTTTTCACAAACAGACCATCAGGGGGCGCTGTATGGCTGATATTGTGGTGAAACCCCTCTCACAAAGAAATTCTGAGTATGTACTCTTGGCAGTTTCCTGTCTGTGAACCTTTCTGCATTGTGGGAAATAGCTGTTTACAGCATTTTCCAACTGCCAAAAAAGCAAGCAGCAGCTACATCACCTTCCAGCAGTGAAAATGTCACCATGCAATAAATGTCAGAATGTAAATCAGGGATTTAAAATATTTTACAATGGGCAAACACTGACTAAATCATGTATACATAATTATTGTAAAAATGAAGCACTTTTTTATTACATTATTTTCACTGGAGTTCCTCTTTAACCACTTGCCGACCGCACGCTTATACCGTGCGTCGGCAAAGTGGCAGCTGCAGGACCAGCGACGCAGTACTGCGTCGCCAGCTGCAGGCTGATTAATCAGGAAGCAGCCGCTCGCGCGAGCGGCTGCTTCCTGTCAAATCACGGCGGGGGGCTCCGTGAATAGCCTGCGGGCCGCCGATCGCGGCTCGCAGGCTAAATGTAAACACAAGCGGAAATAATCCGCTTTGTTTACATTTGTACGGCGCTGCTGCGCAGCAGCGCCGTAAGGCAGATCGGCGATCCCCGGCCAATCAGCGGCCGGGGATCGCCGCCATGTGACAGGGGATGTCCTGTCACTGGCTGCACAGGACGGATAGCGTCCTGTGCAGCCCGGATCACCGGGGAGGGGACAGGTAGGAGAGGGAGGGGGGAATTTTGCCGCGGAGGGGGGCTTTGAGGTGCCCCCCCGCCAGCCATACGCAGGCAGAAGAGATTAGACCCCCCCTGCACATCATCCCCATAGGGGGGAAAAAAGGGGGGCAATCTGATCTCTCTGCCTGCACCCTGATCTGTGCTGGGGGCTGTAGAGCCCACCCAGCACAGATCACTAATAACCACGCTGGTCCTTAAGGGGGGGTAAAGGGTGGGTCATCAAGTGGTTAAATAGCCTTAGTAACAAGATGTCTTTATCCGCATCTCTCATACATTACCTGGTCCCTGCGATCCCATCTCCTCCACTGCCTGGTTAGTTTGCAGGAGTCCTGCAGCCAGCCAATCACCATGGACTGAAGCCGCATGGTGATTGGCTGGCTGCAGGACAGCTGCAAACTAACCAGGCAGTGGAAAAAATAAATTAAATAATGATAATTCTGAAAACAAATTTAAAAAGGATAATTAGCAAACCAATAATTCCCAGGCCCGCTGCACACTATTTATCAGGGTCCAAAATGTCTTCTTTGGGTGCCCAATAGCCGATATTTTTCATTAGCGCCTATGATGCGTCAAATAGTCCATTTGCTGCAGATGCCCAAACTTCCTGCTTCCCTTTAGTAAGCTAATGTCAAATAAATCACTTTTAATCTGGTCAAAGTTCCCTTCCTAGGTTGTTCCTGGACACTTTCCCATCAGTCAGCGGCACCCTCTATAGTTTTTATGGAGGCAGTGGAGACTAAAGTCTTGCTGTGCTTTTTGAAATTATTATTATTGCTTTAAAAAGCGCCCACATATTCTGTGGCGTTGTACATATGATGATGAAGCTGTAAACTGAGTCACACTGTGTTAGGCTCCGCCCCAAGCAAAAATGTAGCCTCTCCACCTTAAATTACCCCCAAAGGCAGAAGGGGCATCTGCTAGCTAGGGGTTATATAAAAAAGTTTGGACATTATGACTGTAGCAGTGTGGCCATCATGAGGAGGGGAGCCCCTGTATCAGGGGGGAGAGTAGGAAGTTTTGGCTAGCCGTGGGTGCAGATCTGCTGCTCCAGTAGTTATGCTTGTGTGTCGTTCCTTGGCAGAGGTGTCAAACTCAAATACAAAGTGGGCCTAAACTGAGCTCTTTAACCAAGTCACGGACCAACCTCAATGTCTAGTGGCAATCTCCCACCCTTAAAAAATTCCCTGGTGTCTAATGGCCCCCCTCCACTACACAGTTCTTGTCTAGTGGCCCTCCTTTCTCCCCTATACAGTTCCCTGGTGTCTAGTGCCCCCTCTCCCCTATACAGTTCCCTGGTGTCTAGTGCCCCTCTCTCTCCCCTATACAGTTCCCTGGTGTCTAGTGGCCCTCCTTCCTCCCCTATAAAGTTTCCTGGTGTCTAATGCCTCCTTCCTTCCCTATACAGTTCTCTGGTGTCTAGTGGCCCCCTCCCTTCCCAGATAGTTCCCTAACGTCAAATGGCCCCTCCTTTAAACAGTTCCCTTGAGTCTAGTGGCCCCACATGACCCCTCCCTCCCCTATACAGCTCCCTGGTGTCTAGTGCTTCCACTCTTCCTCCCCCAAATGGCTTCCTTGGTTATCTAGGATTTCACCTCCAGTATAGTCTAGAGCGGGCCAAACATAATGCTAAGTGGTGGGGAAACCACTTGTGGGCCAAATTTGATGGCTCTGGGGTCCAGATTTGACCCACAGGCCAGAGTTTGACTTGCATGCTCTATGGTTTTCTAAAGGCACTGTTATCTTTAAGAGACTTTCTCAATTTTTATTATTACCGTCTATTAAAGGTTGGTCAAAGGTGGCAAGTAAGATCCACGTGTAAAAGATTACAATGCTTCAGCCAAATTTAACAAAAAACTACAGGTGCGTAAAAAAGTCATACAGCGTCATACAGTGTCATACAGTACAAGAAAGTAAGCAAAAATGCAAGACTATATAATTAATGAGGAATCCCATAGCACACTGCGGCCACATAATATATGCCTGAATTGGTGCCTTGCATTTAACAAATAGCGCAGGTTTGTCAAGTCATTTGTACAGCATACATGCTGAGCCCTTCTCTCCCTAATCATTGTGCGATTCATTTTCATTATGATAAAAACAAGGAACACCAAGAGCCCCAATAGTGTAATATGTACTGGTAAATGGTTACTAGATAGAGTAAATATTAATACTCACAAACCAGGGTTACCATTAGGCAACCACTGTAAAGGCAGGTGGGGAGATTTTCCTGACCCTACTAGGGAATAAGAAGTCGCTCTCTGTAGATGAGAAAAAGGGGGTTCAACCCTCCACCCAGGGTGGAGTCAATATTATGCAGGAGAACAGAGGCGCCAAAAGGATAAAAGGAAGCTAAATGAGCTTAAAAACCAAATTCTTGGTAAATAGAGGAGGTAGTGGTGGACTTACCTCCTCCAAGTAGACACACAACGACTGTAGTAAAGACAGTCAATGTATTTTATTTATGAACTCCAAATATGCAACGCGTTTCGCAGCATTGATCCCGCTTCATCAGGTAATAACAACGGAGCAATAGCATATGTGGTCAGTAGAAGAGTCACAGAGGTGCCTGGCTCTTCTACTGAGCACATATGCTATTGCTCCGTTGTTATTGCCTGATGATGCGGGATCAAACCTGCGAAACGCGTTGGATATTTGGAGTTCATAAATAAAATGTATTGACTGTCTTTACTACAGTCGTTGTGTGTCTACTTGGAGGAGGTAAGTCCACCACTACCTCCTCTATTTACCAATAATTTGGTTTTTAAGCTCATTTAGCTTCCTTTTATCCTTTTGGCACCTCTGTTCTCCTGCATTTTCATTATGAACATGGTTAGTGGGGATCATGATTGAAATCAGTGGCATAGCTAAGAAGCTGTGGGCCCTGGTGCAAGTTTTTCATTGGGCCCCCCAAGCACTCTATACATACCAATTGATACGGCGCACCAAAACCTGCCAATGGCAACTACAGTGTCAGAGGTGCAAGAAGGGAATGGGGAACAGTTTGTTAATAATTACCACTATTCAAAGTATCTATAGAAGTGATTATTATGAGCACAGGACCAATAGAATGCTAATACTGCAGTTGAGGGAGGGCCCTTCGAGGGTCCCGATGCGGTTGCAACAACTGCACCCCCCTATTTCTACGCCCCTGCTTGAAATGTAGAAAAAATTGTATGTAAGGTCAATTTCAGATAGTTATTAGGTTCTATGCTATTTTTGAACAAGAAAGTTGTTATAGGGGAACTCTTGCTAATGGTTATGTTAAGAGCAAGATTGTCCACAAGGTAACCTAGGCAGGTGCCTGGGGCCCAGTGGGTGTCAGGGGGCCCAACTGCCACTTTATCTGACCTCTCTCCTATCTTAGATTACCAAAAGGACCGTACCTGGGAGCCAAAGCTACTACCTTGCCTAGGGCCTCATTTTAATTTAATCCATTTCTGGTTATGTTTTTTATAGGGTTCTTGGACCATGGGGAAAAAAATGTAGCATAAATAAGCTGCATGAAGCTATTTGCGTACTGTCCGCACTCCAGAGTCCAGGGTTTCCCTTGTTCCCACTGCTTTTTTTCCCGACTGAATACCAATTGATCAGACGTGGCCCGTGGCTGTGGACAAGTGCATATGCACTGGCATGTGCAAATCTTCGAACCGCAGATGCCCCAATGCATGGGAAAAAGCGCTTCTGATCTAGGTATGTGCTACAGTAATTCAGGAAGTATGCATGCCCAGCCTGTACCCAAACATCTGCTTTTACGTGGCATGTATGGTTCTGGAATTTGCACAACAGTTCAAATGTGCTCCTCCACAGCTGTGGACACTCCAGGTCAACTGGGATCCAGTCACATAAAAAAGCCAGGTGAACCAGGTATCTACAGCATGGAACGCACGCAGATATCTTCAAGGAAGTTTACTTAAAGACCGCCCCACGCCAATGGGCGTGGTCACGGCGTCAAGTCCTGGGGCTGCATTTTGCAGGAGATCGCCGCTCGGCGACTGTTAGACGGCGAAACCACCATCTTTTCTGTTATTACAGCGATGCGATCAGCAGCAGCGCTGTACTGGGAACAGCTGTGTGACACGGCTGTCCCCTTGGAGGACAAGAGAGCGATCGGCTATCATAGGCAGAAGCCTATGACAGCCGATCGCAGGATTGGCTGGCAGGGGGGGAGGGAGGGGTTTACAAAACAACAAAAAAAAAGAGAAATAGTAAAAAAAAAAAAAAAACACCAACGTGGATCTCTGCCTCTCCCCGCCCCTCTCAGTCTTCCTTCACTGAGAGGGGCGGAGAAGAGGCGGAGATACGTGCAGATTGATGCGCATGGAAGCAGAGCTACAGCTCAAAGCTCTGCCTCCCCCGGCAGCAAAATCCAAGACCAAGAAAATCGTGGATTTTTGCCCCGGGAGTTAAGGGTGATTAATTTAGTTTTCAGCCTCGGGGATGCAGCGATTTAGGTGCTGCAATCATGCTAAAGAGGTTTTTAAAATAAAAACATGATTTTAGCGAGGCTTCAGAGTCTAACCATTTCCGCCGCCCGGACGTGAAGCTCACGTCCGGGCGGCAGCTCTGCAGCGCTCCCGCGCTTGGGCGCGCTCCCGCCCGCGATCGCGGGCGCGCCCCCGCGTCCCCGCTGTGTCCCCCGGTAGCCCAGGGATCAGTGAAAGGGAACATGGTTCCCGATCACCGATCCCTTTCCCCCGCAGAAAAACCGAAGCGCTCACCTGTGAGGCTCCGGCTCTTCTGCCCGGCCAGATTTCCGCATCCCCCTTGTACTTCCGCTTAGAGAGAAGTACAAGGAGGGAAACTAAAAACGAAGGTGGCCATCTTGTGGCCAAATAGTAAAACTACATCTAAACATTTTTTACATTACAAAATACACATTTTACAACATTAAAAATTTACTGTTTTTGTCCCACACCAAAATATTACCCAAATAAAATTTTTAATGGTAAAAAAAAAAAAATTACAATTAAAAAAAAAAAAAAAAAGACATAAATAGTTACCTAAGGGTCTGAACTTTTAAAAAATGCATTTGAAGGGGGTATACTACAAACATTTTTAAAATTATAAGCTTGTAAATAGTGATGGACGCAAAACGGAAACAATGCACCTTTATTTCCAAATAAAATATTGGCGCCAAACATTGTGATAGGGACAAAATTTAAATGGTATAATAACCGAGACATACGGGCAAATAAAATACATAGGTTTTAATTATGGTAGCGTGGATTATTTATAAGCTATAATGGCCGAAAACTGAGAAATAATGAATTTTTTCCATTTTTTTCTTATTAATCCTGTTAAAATGCATTTACGGTAAAGTGGCTCTTAGCAAAAGGTACCACCCACAGAAAGCTTAATTAGTGGCGGAAAAAACAAGATGTAGATCAATACATTGTGATAAGTAGTGATAAAGTTATTAGCGAATGAATGGGAGGTGAAAATTGCTCCGATGCATAAGGTGAAAAATCCCCGCGGGCTGAAATGGTTAAAGGGAACCCGAGGTGAGAGGGATATGGGTTTTGCGGCAGGACAAAAATAAGTGGTCATGTATGGTAACTGTGGCGTTGTTAAATATATTTGGTCATCATGTCCTCCTTTTTTTGACTGCGTCGTCCTTTTTAGCCAAACCCATCTGGTCACCCTATCGCCACCCCCTCCTCACAACCCCCTAAGTTCTTTCTTCTCTTCTAACTGTCTTTTCGGAACTGTTGAAAGTGTTAACAATGCTGAACTAATCACCGTCTTTCACAGACTTTTCTGCGCATTGCCAAATAAGGCTCCCTGGCATGTTCCCGCCTGTGTCTTGTTGGCAATGGAATTAGGCTGAGAGTTTTAAGCAATCCTTCCAGACACAGACAAGTATTTTATCTTGGCTGGGTCTGAACATTTAACAATATAAGCGAAGTGAAAAGGCGAATGATTAACCCGGGTCAGGGCTTTACACGTATGGAGAAGAGAGAGCTCAGACCGTGAACTCGGCACAGCAGAGAACCTGGCAAGGCAGCCTGGCAGCACTTTATTGTATGACCTTATCAAACAGATTTAGAGCAAAGTTAAACAGTGGGATGAAAAATGCCGAACTCTAACTGGCTGGCACTAACACCTCTCTAATCTAGGTTAATGGTTAATAACTGAAAGGATGTTCTCCACAGCTGCACTCTGTGGGTGGCTATAAGGAGGATTGCACGTCTTTACGGTTGACCCTGGGATTCCGCACTGATTTGTCCATTATCCATACACCTACACATACATATGTGCTGACGGACGTGCATCGCTATCAATGATTAAATGACTCTCTTAACACTCGCTGTACTCCATTCATGCTGCTACAGAAAATCAATACATTAAAGGAGCTGCCATAGGTGTAACTAAACATTATCGGGCCTTGTGTTGACGCCTAAAGGTGCCCCCTTTCTTGGTCACCATCAATCATCAATCTGATGATGTCCAGATATCTTCTCCAGGGTTTGTCTCTGCAGTTGGTTCTCCCATAGAGGCCAGGGCTGCCAGGGATACATTTCTATCCAGCTGAAGTTAAAGTACCGTAACCCTTTCCCCATATCGTATAAAGTGAAGCTAACCTTTGAATATAGTGCTGGTACATACAGAATATACTCAAGTACAAACAGGGTTTTTTTAATCCTAAAGTGGCCCCTAAAGCAAAATCTCAGTTTATACTCAGGTCCCCACTACCTCTCCTGTAGAGTTATCCCTGGTGTCTAGTGGCTGCTCTCCCTCCCCATACATCATACCTGGTGTCTAGTGGCTGCTCTCCCTCCCCATACATCATACCTGGTGTCTAGTGGCTCCTCTCCCTACCCATACATCACACCTGCTGTCTAGTGATCCCCACTCCTTCTCCCATAGAGGGCTCCCTGCTGTCTAGTGGCTGCTCTCCCTCCTCCATACATCATGCCTGGTGTCTAGTGGCTGCTCTCCCTCCCCCATACATCATACCTGGTGTCTAGTGGCTGCTCTCCCTCCCCCATACATCATACCTGGTGTCTAGTGGCTGCTCTCCCTCCCCCATACATCATACCTGGTGTCTAGTGGCTGCTCTCCCTCCCCCATACATCATACCTGGTGTCTAGTGGCTGCTCTCCCTCCCCCATACATCATACCTGGTGTCTAGTGGCTGCTCTCCCTCCCCCATACATCATACCTGGTGTTTAGTGGCTGCTCTCCCTCCCCATACATCATACCTGGTGTCTAGTGGCTGCTCTCCCTCCCCCATACATCATACCTGGTGTCTAGTGATCCCCACTCCCTCTCCCATAGAGTGCTCCCTGGTGTCTAGTGGCTGCTCTCCCTCCCCCATACATCATACCTGGTGTCTAGTGGCTGCTCTCCCTCCCCCATACATCATACCTGGTGTTTAGTGGCTGCTCTCCCTCCCCATACATCATACCTGGTGTCTAGTGGCTGCTCTCCCTACCCATACATCATACCTGCTGTCTAGTGATCCCCACTCCCTCTCCCATAGAGTGCTCCCTGGTGTCTAGTGGCTGCTCTCCCTCCCCCATACATCATACCTGGTGTCTAGTGGCTGTTCTCCCTCCCCCATACATCATACCTGGTGTCTAGTGGTCCCCACTCCTTCTCCCATAGAGTGATCCCTGGTGTCTAGTGGCTGTTCTCCCTCCCCCATACATCATTCCTGGTGTCTAGTGGTCCCCACTCCTTCTCCCATAGAGTTCTCCCTGCTGTCTAGTGGCTGCTCTCCCTCCCCCATACATCATACCTGGTGTCTAGTGGTCCCCACTCCTTCTCCCATAGAGTGCTCCCTGGTGTCTAGTGGCTGCTCTCCCTCCCCCATACATCATACCTGGTGTCTAGTGGTCCCCACTCCTTCTCCCATAGAGTGCTCCCTGGTGTCTAGTGGCTGCTCTCCCTCCCCCATACATCATACCTGGTGTCTAATGGCTGCTCTCCCTCCCCCATACATCATACCTGGTGTCTAGTGGCTGCTCTCCCTCCTCCATACATCATACCTGGTGTCTAGTGGTCCCCACTCCTTCTCCCATAGAGTGCTCCCTGGTGTCTAGTGGCTGCTCTCCCTCCCCCATACATCATACCTGGTGTCTAATGGCTGCTCTCCCTCCCCCATACATCATACCTGGTGTCTAGTGGCTGCTCTCCCTCCTCCATACATCATACCTGGTGTCTAGTGATCCCCACTCCCTCTCCCATAGAGCGCTCCCTGGTGTCTAGTGGCTGCTCTCCCTCCCCCATATATCATACCTGGTGTCTAGTGGTCCCCACTCCTTCTCCCATAGAGTGCTCCCTGGTGTCTAGTGGCTGCTCTCCCTCCTCCATACATCATACCTGGTGTCTAGTGGCTGCTCTCCCTCCCCCATACATCATACCTGGTGTCTAATGGCTGCTCTCCCTCCCCCATACATCATACCTGGTGTCTAGTGGCTGCTCTCCCTCCTCCATACATCATACCTGGTGTCTAGTGATCCCCACTCCCTCTCCCATAGAGCGCTCCCTGGTGTCTAGTGGCTGCTCTCCCTCCCCCATACATCATACCTGGTGTCTAGTGGTCCCCACTCCTTCTCCCATAGAGTGCTCCCTGGTGTCTAGTGGCTGCTCTCCCTCCCCCATACATCATACCTGGTGTCTAGTGATCCCCACTCCCTCTCCCATAGAGCGCTCCCTGGTGTCTAGTGGCTGCTCTCCCTCCCCCATACATCATACCTGGTGTCTAGTGATCCCCACTCCCTCTCCCATAGAGTGCTCCCTGGTGTCTAGTGGCTGCTCTCCCTCCCCCATACATCATACCTGGTGTCTAGTGGCTGTTCTCCCTCCCCCATACATCATACCTGGTGTCTAGTGGTCCCCACTCCTTCTCCCATAGAGTGATCCCTGGTGTCTAGTGGCTGTTCTCCCTCCCCCATACATCATACCTGGTGTCTAGTGGTCCCCACTCCTTCTCCCATAGAGTTCTCCCTGCTGTCTAGTGGCTGCTCTCCCTCCCCCATACATCATACCTGGTGTCTAGTGGTCCCCACTCCTTCTCCCATAGAGTGCTCCCTGGTGTCTAGTGGCTGCTCTCCCTCCCCCATACATCATACCTGGTGTCTAGTGGTCCCCACTCCTTCTCCCATAGAGTGCTCCCTGGTGTCTAGTGGCTGCTCTCCCTCCCCCATACATCATACCTGGTGTCTAATGGCTGCTCTCCCTCCCCCATACATCATACCTGGTGTCTAGTGGCTGCTCTCCCTCCTCCATACATCATACCTGGTGTCTAGTGGTCCCCACTCCTTCTCCCATAGAGTGCTCCCTGGTGTCTAGTGGCTGCTCTCCCTCCCCCATACATCATACCTGGTGTCTAATGGCTGCTCTCCCTCCCCCATACATCATACCTGGTGTCTAGTGGCTGCTCTCCCTCCTCCATACATCATACCTGGTGACTAGTGATCCCCACTCCCTCTCCCATAGAGCGCTCCCTGGTGTCTAGTGGCTGCTCTCCCTCCCCCATATATCATACCTGGTGTCTAGTGGTCCCCACTCCTTCTCCCATAGAGTGCTCCCTGGTGTCTAGTGGCTGCTCTCCCTCCTCCATACATCATACCTGGTGTCTAGTGGCTGCTCTCCCTCCCCCATACATCATACCTGGTGTCTAATGGCTGCTCTCCCTCCCCCATACATCATACCTGGTGTCTAGTGGCTGCTCTCCCTCCTCCATACATCATACCTGGTGTCTAGTGATCCCCACTCCCTCTCCCATAGAGCGCTCCCTGGTGTCTAGTGGCTGCTCTCCCTCCCCCATACATCATACCTGGTGTCTAGTGGTCCCCACTCCTTCTCCCATAGAGTGCTCCCTGGTGTCTAGTGGCTGCTCTCCCTCCCCCATACATCATACCTGGTGTCTAGTGATCCCCACTCCCTCTCCCATAGAGCGCTCCCTGGTGTCTAGTGGCTGCTCTCCCTCCCCCATACATCATACCTGGTGTCTAGTGGTCCCCACTCCTTCTCCCATAGAGTGCTCCCTGGTGTTTAGTGGCTGCTCTCCCTCCCCCATACATCATACCTGGTGTCTAATGGCTGCTCTCCCTCCCCCATACATCATACCTGGTGTCTAGTGGCTGCTCTCCCTCCTCCATACATCATACCTCGTGTCTAGTGGCTGCTCTCCCTCCCCCATACATCATACCTGGTGTCTAGTGGCTGCTCTCCCTCCTCCATACATCATACCTGGTGTCTAGTGATCCCCACTCCCTCTCCCATAGAGCGCTCCCTGGTGTCTAGTGGCTGCTCTCCCTCCCCCATATATCATACCTGGTGTCTAGTGGTTTCCTGGTGTCTAGTGATCCCCACTCCCTCTCCCATAGAGCGCTCCCTGGTGTCTAATGGCTGCTCTCCCTCCCCCATACATCATACCTGGTGTCTAGTGGCTGCTCTCCCTCCTCCATACATCATACCTGGTGTTTAGTGGCTGCTCTCCCTCCCCATACATCATACCTGGTGTCTAGTGATCCCCACTCCCTCTCCCATAGAGCGCTCCCTGGTGTCTAGTGGCTGCTCTCCCTCCCCCATATATCATACCTGGTGTCTAGTGGTTTCCTGGTGTCTAGTGGCTGCTCTTCCTCCCCCATACATCATACCTGGCTACAATTCTCCTCCTTTACAATACAGCCACATTTTATTTATTTATTGTATTTATAAAGCGCCAACATTTTATGCAGCGCTGGACAATAACACTTCATGGTAAAATAACATTTCTTGGTGGAGCTTATCTTAGCTCTAATACAAGACAGTCTGACATTCCTACTGGCTACTGACTTCTCATATTATGACAAAAAAAGAAGTTCATAAACGCTCTGAACCCCCAAACCTCATACCAGTCGGTGCAGGACCAGGCAAGCCAAACCATGGAAGATGAGCAGACAAAAAAGGAGGATCCGCAAACCAGACCAGGTAGAAGTGTTTATATTCATTTATATTCTCCCTCCTGGTCTCATATAAATTCCTCCTTGAACAGGCTCATTTTTAACTACGATTAAGGGCAGATAGTAGGCCCGATACGCGTGAGTTGATCCTGTGATTTTATTGCCATGTCTGTGGATTTTTCTAATAAACTACAACCTTTTTACACTTCTACCTGGTCTGGTTTGCGGATCCTCCTTTTTTGTCTGCTGACTTCTCATATTACTTCTTTTATTTATATGAAAATGAGGGAGAGGGATCTGCTGTAGTATTTTAGGTTTATATGGATAGTACCTAAGTAGTTCAGGGTGTCGGGGTTGCTAGGCAACTAATGGGCAGGCAGAAGGAGAGATTCTATTGAAGGCACGCTATAGTTCTCTCCATTCAGTAAGGGATCTGTCAGCGCAAAAGGCCAGTGGTTCCTCATTGAAGGGCAATAGATTAGACATGTTAGAGACAGTATTATTAATTAACTAAATAAAAGCAATTCATCTTCCCTTTATAGTCCCCTAATGTAGGTCTGTTGAATTAATGGCAATATAAATCAGCTATTCGCTGGGAAATTACCATGATTGGTAAACCCCGCCTCCCATTGAAAACCCAAAGCCTCTCCATTGAAGTTTGGAGCTCCTTGGCTACCCACACTGTGTTGCCATGGCCTGCCCCCAGTGGCTGCCTCTCAAGTCACAGTTGGTGAAATGGGAGTGGGTCGCAGCAACACAGTGAGGGTGACTACAGAACTCTCAACTTCTTGGCAGACTTTAGGCAAAAAACCCAATGGGGGCGGGGTTTCCATTACCTGGCAAACATTCCGGTTAATTCACTGGACCTAAATTTCGGTACTAAAAGGGGAAGATTAATTTCAGTTTAGGTAATGCCGGAGGTAGTCTTTAAGTAAAACACAATTTAGGAAAGGACACTAGTGTTGATCGAATACCTCATTATCCTATTCGAGTTTGGTCGAATTCGGATAGTAAACTATCTGAATTCACTCGAAGTTCGATATTCGAGTTAATCGAATATCCGATTCGACCTCGGATATCCGACGTCACTATCCGAGTCTGTATTCGAGTAAAATATTCAAGCTGGCCTTAAATAGCTTTTAAAACTTGTATTGGAAGTCAATGATGCATGAAACCACCTTTTTTATGAAGAAAAACATCAAGTGATTATGTGGTGATGTAGTAGTTATAAAAAAGGTATCAAAAATAGTAAATTAACTTCATGAAAAGTGTTTGCATGAGAAGGTGTGTCCAAAATGGTTGTAAGTTGGAAGTCTTAATTTACGTCGTCTTCATCTTTTGTTCTATATCTTCTTCTTCTTCTATATCTTTTTCTTTTTCTTCTTCTTCTATATCTTCTTCTACTTGAATCTTCTTCATCTTCTACTTCTTGTATCTTCTTCAATTATCTTTTTCTTCTTCTATATCTTCTTCTTCTTCTTCTATATCTTCTTCTTCTATATCTTCTTCTTCTTCTATATCTTCTTTCTTCTTCTTCTTCTTCCTCTTCTTCTCTATCATTATATTATGTGTCTTGGCTTTCCTTTCTTTTGTAATTTTTTTTTTTACTTCATTTGTGGAAATATTTTATTTTAATAACACCATAGTTTTATTTGTGTTGATGGCACATTGCAAGCCACAGCGCCTTTTTCTGTGTACCCTGGTGGTGGTAAAACACAGACATCAGCAGGAGGAGGAAGTAGTTGCAGCTATTGTAGTGTGGTAATAGCTGGTAGGAGAGTGGGTGGCAGCAGAAAATAGTTCTTCTTCTGTTCTCCCTGGCAGTGGTAGCAGCACACAGACAGCAGAAGCTCAATGCAGCTACAGGAGGAGGAGTAGTGTGTGTCAGGCAGTGTGATGTGACTGCTGACATAATAGGCCCTGGTTCCTAGCGGTGGTACCAGGGCCGTAAATGAACATCATGAGGTTCCAGACAGCGGTCGTGAAGCCCACATTGTGTCCAATACACAATTGGGACAGCACAGTTTTCAACCCGGACACCTCTAAAATAATTTAATTTTTTTTTCAAAATAATGCAGCTATTTGTGAGCGTAAATAGCTGGTGGCGCATGGGCAGCAGCACCTTGTAATGTGTTCCCTGGCAGTGGAAACATACAGACAGCAGGAGGAAATACAGCAGCAGGCAGCGTGAGGAGGTTGAGTGTGTGGCAGTGGCAGCAGGCGGGCAGCGAGACATAGCTGGTGGCGCATGGGCAGCAGCACCTTGTAATGTGTTCCCTGGCAGTGGAGACACAGACAGCAGGAGGAAATACAACAGCAGGCAGCATGAGGAGGATGAGTGTGTGGCAGTGGCAGCAGGCAGGCGGGCAGCGAGACATAGCTGGTGGCGCATGGGCAGCAGCACCTTGTAATGTGTTCCGTGGCAGTGGAGACACAGACAGCAGGAGGAAATACAGCAGCAGGCAGCGTGAGGAGGATGAGTGTGTGGCAGACTGGCAGCAGGCAGCAGGCAGGAGGGCAGGCAGCGAAACATAATAGGCCCTTGTTCCTAGCGGTGGTACCAGGGCCGTAAATAAACACCATGAGGTTCCAGACAGTGGTCGTGAAGCCCACATTGTGTCCAATACACAATTGGGACAGCACAGTTTTCAACCCGGACACCTCTAAAATAATAACACAAAATTATTACATTTTTTTTTTCAGAAATGCAGCTATTTTTGAGCGTAAATAGCTGGTGGCGCATGGGAAGCAGCACCTTTTAATGTGTTCCCTGGCAGTGGAGACACAGACAGCAGGAAGAAATACAGCAGCAGCAGCAGGTGTAATGTGTGTGTGCCACTTCATGTCCCCCTCTCGCCGACAACAGGGGCCAGGAACTCGCCTTCCACCCAAGCCTGGTTAATTTTGAGAAACGTCAGTCTGTCCACAGACTTGTGAGACAGGCGAGATCGCTTCTCAGTGACGACTCCACCGGCTGCACTGAAGCAACGCTCTGACAGTACGCTGGAAGGGGGGCAGGAGAGCACTTCCAGGGCATACTGCGCAAGCTCGCTCCAGATCGGCAGGTGCTTGACCCAATACTCCATGGGATCAACAGGGGCAACGCTGTCAAGCCCGCTGAAGGACCCCATGTAGTCAGCCACCATGCGGGTCAAGCGCTGTCTGTGACTGGAGAAGGATGCTGCTGCAGGCACCTCCTCTCTAGTCCTTGGCAGCTCTACACTCATGTAGAGCTCGTTGGTCAGAGACAGCAGGTCTGTGGTGCGTTCGCTTGCTGCTGGTGGATGCAGGCACCTGCTGCTGCCTCTGTGCTGGTTGGACAGTGGGGGTGGATGTCTGAGGGAAGGCTTCCTCCAAGCGCTCAACAAGGGACAGCTGCAAATCGCTCATTTGTTGCGCACGGTCTCCCCCTGCAGGCAGGAACTGGCTGAGCTTCCCCTTCAGACGTGGGTCCAGCATCATGCAGATCCAGATGTCCTCCCTCTGCTTCATCTGGATCACCCTTGGGTCCTTGCGCAGGCACCTCAGCATGTGCGCTGCTATTGGGAAGAGTCTGGCCATGTCTGCTGGCACATCATCGGCAGCCCCAGAGCCGACAGTACTGTCCTCCTCATCCTCTGCCTCCTCCACCTCATCCTCTCTCCACCCCCGCACCAGTCCAGCTGCGCTCTGCTGCTCCCCCTCATCAGCAGCAAGGTCAGGGACCTCCACCAACTCCAAGCCCTCCTCCTCAGAGGTGGCCTGTGAAGCTGCCTGCAGCTCCTGCTGGTCCAAGGCTGCCGCTCCCTCTTCCAGCAGTGCATACAGGGCCCTGTCCAGCACACACACCAAGGAGACCCACTCGCACACCATTGCATGGTCCCTGCTTACCATGTTGGTGGCCTGCAGGAAGGGTGCCAGCACTGAGCACACCTGCTGCATGTGCCCCCAGTCCTCCGTGGAGATGATGGATGGGAGGTTGGTGGCGGCACGCCCAGTTGCAGTGATGGCGGCAACTATTTGCTCGTGCAAGGTACTGGCTGACAGCCTGCCTCTGTTCAACCAGACGCTCCAACATCGCCAGGGTGGAGTTCCAGCGAGTTGGAACATCGATCATGAGCCGGTGCTGTGGCAGGTGCAGCTCCTTCTCCACCTCTTCCAGGCTCGCTACGGCTGCAGGCGAGTGCCGGAAATGACGCACAACCTTCCTTGCCGCCTCAAGGAGTGAAGTGCAGGGATGGGCGTGCGTGCAAAAAAATGTCGGCCGGGGATTGGCCAATCGGGGGCTGCACACATCAGGAGCGCGCGCATGTCGCTCCCCTCCTGCACAAGGGAATAAGGCAGGAGTTGGGAGCACATGGCCCGTGCCAGCAAGCCGTTCAGCTGACGCACGCGACGGCTGCTGGGAGGCAGAACCCTGACCACCTCGGAAGGTGTCGCTGAGCAGGGTCTGGCAATGCCTTTTGCTGGCGCAGGAATCAATGGAGGGAGCAGAGGAGGCCACTGAGGACTGGCTGCCAGAACAGGCCTCAGTGTCGGCGGCAGGAGTTGCAGAGGGAGGAGGAGCAGTGCGTTTCTGACGCACTCCTGCTGGTGCTGCTGGAGGAGGTGGAGGAGGGCGGGTGGCTGCTGCCGACGGCTTCGCAGTGGTGGCGGGTCTGCCACTGCCAGCTTCCTTCAACTTCATGAACTCCTCATGCTCATGAAAGTGTTTCCCTGCCAGATGGTTCACTAGAGAGGTGGTGCCGTACGCAGAGGGCTCCTTCCCTCTGCTGAGCTGCTGGCGGCACTGGTTGCAGGTGGCATACTTGCACCCCACATATGGCAGGGTGAAAAAATTCCAAATTGGGGAGGTGAAGTTGCCCCTTCGGCTGGAAGGCGCTGCTGCCGCTGGTCTCCCTGTGGTGGTTGGGGGGGGGGGGGGGGGGTTCTTGGTGCGGCTGGTGGCACTGGCAGAACTCTCCGCCTCCAGATCAGCACGCTGTGTGGCCTGCATACCACGCCCACTTCTGATCCTGCCTATGTCTGCGATGCTGATCCTTCTAGCAAGGCCCGGAGACGCATCCTCCTCCTCCTCCTCAGAGCTGATGACATCCCCAGGATCTCCAGGATCTGCCACCCAGTCTCTGTCCTTCACCCTGTAATCATCATCCTCCTCCTCCGCAAACATGTCCTGCTGGGATGACCCCACAAACTCCCCTTCTGCATGCATGGGCTGATGGACACTCACCACTGTCTGACTGTCCAAAGCATCATCCCCCAAAGTGCCCTTCAGCATTTCTTCCTCCTCCATTGCCAATTCTGCCGCAACAACACTCCATAACCCTGCTGTGCTTGGGGATAAGAAGGTGCTGAGTGACAGGGTGCTGGTGTTGCCCGCTGGGGCTGGAGAACTGCACTCCTCCTCCTCCTCCCCAGGCAGTGCTGGGCGGCTGCTGCTGCTCTTGCGAACAGGAGTGGTGGCGGGGGTGGAGGACTCGGTTCCAGAGCTAATGGTGGCCTGCTCATCCACCATCAGTTCCACCACAGAGTCTGCGTCCTTCTCCTCAATAGGACGGCTACGACCTGGCGGTGGGAGGAACATCTGCGCCACACGCTGCTGCGTCTCTGCAGCGTGACTCCCAGCTGTTGGGCGGCCAAGGCATCCACGGCCAGTGGCTAATGGCGGAATAGCCACTGGTGCAGACGCAGAACTGCGCATGGTGGTGGTGGTGGCGCTGCTGCCACGACCTCCTCTCTTGCCGATGCCCTTGCTGCCCTTGCTGCCCCTGCCCAAACCGCGGCTGCCAGTGCCAGACATCGTATATTTTTAATATTATACAAATGAAAAAAAAAAAGTTATGTATGTAAAGGCGGGTGGGACAAGTGGGGTACTTTAATGGGGTGGGACTGGTGGTGGTGGTGGGTGTGTGAGGTGACGGACAGGTGTACTCTACAGCAGAGATCGGTGTAACGCTAACGAGAGAGTGTGCAGTGCGCACACAAAGACCCTAGCTGACGCTGACTGACGGTGTCCCTATACACAGACTACAGTACAGTACAATTCAGCAAATACACAATACAAGTAATATAAACAATAGGACGGGTGTAGCACTAACGAGAGGGTGCAGACAGCGCAGACGTGCACTGCGCACACAAAGACCCTAGGTAACGCGGTGACGGACGGTCCCTATACACAGACTACACTAGTACACTACAGTACTAACTAAACAATAGAAGAATCTAGCTAAACAATACAACAGGTGTGACTAGATTACAGAGAGCAGATACAGGACAGGTATAGCAGTAAAGCTGGGCCTTGCTAACAACAAAATAGTACAATAATCTATCTAACACAGAAGTAGTACAGTAGAGTAGGACAGGTGAGAGCACAGGTAATTAGAGACTAGAGCACAGAGCAGGGCAGGCTGCCTTGCCTAGGCACAGGGCCTAGCTGCTGGCTGCTGCAGCTGCAGCAGCACCAGTGACAGTCTCCCTCCCTAGTCCCTAATCACACAAACTAAACTGCCTAAAATACAATCTATCTACAATACAAAGCAATACAGGTGAATATCAACTGTTGGAGTGTAAAAACGCTTGGTGTATTGAGCAATAAATGCACTTGCACAGACAAAAAGCACTGGAGCAGTCTCTCAGTACAGTCAGTCAGGAAGTCGCAAGCAGGACGAGTGAGGCAACATGGCGGCCGCTATTTATAGAGGGGGGCTTGGCCAGGCTCCCCCTCTGTGATTGGCTGCAGTCAGAGGGCTGGGAGCCCTCTGATTCGCTTGTGAGGACTCGAGGCGACGTCTGACGTGACGCTATCCGAGTTTATGACGCTATCCGAGCTCGGATAGCTAGGATATCTCCGGATAGCTGATTGCTATCCGAGTGCGCTCGGATAGCACAGCCCGGATAGCTAATACTATTCAAGCTCGGTATTCGAGCTCGAATAGTGAAAAAAGAGCTAGGATATCCGAGTATCTCGGAAATCCTAGCTCGGATGAGCATCACTGAAGGACACTGTAGCATATAATATTATCAAAGTTACCAAGCAGCTCAGGGTGACCCAAACTACTAGAAATGTATAGGGGATAAAAGGAACCAAAAAGCCCTCCTACTAAAAAAGCAAAGCTTGGTGTAATTGCCTTCTTAAAACAGAAGGAAATTTGCAATAATTCAGTATTATCAAAAAGTATAACATGTTTGTAGAATATATATATATATGTATATATATCACCTGAGGAACAGGTTTGACTTGACAAAACACATTATTTTCTTTGACATATCGAGTTTTGTGCTGCTTTGGAAGTTACTCACCTTCAATAACCTTTTAAAGGGAACCAGAGAGGATGGAAAAAAGCTTTTATACATACCTGGGGCTTCCTCCAGCCCCATACGCCTGGATCGCTCCCACGCCGCCGTCCTCCGCTGCCTGGATCCACCGCCACCGGGTCCCGTCATTGCCGCCAGTTGGCCAGTCGGCCGGCGCACGCGCCCAATTCTCCGCATCACAGGGGGCTCCCTCCATACAGGTACGCATGTGGCTGCTTACGGCGCAGAGGCATACGTACGGGTATGGAGGGAGCCCCTGTGATGCGGACAATTGGCTGCGTCTGCCGGAAGTGACGAGCCCGGTACTGGCGGATCCAGGAAGCGGAGGATGACGGCGTGGGAGCAATCCAGGCTTATGGGGCTGGAAGAAGCCCCAGGTATGTATAAAAGCCTTTTTCTATTTTACACAACCATTCCTCTCTGGTTCCCTTTAAAAATGTTGTACTCATAGGCATGAAAGATGAAAAGCGGACACAAGGGGTCTTTGTGTTACGGCCTTTAAACCCATTGTCAGTCAAATAAAGTAAAACTTTATTTGGCTGCAGGGCGGAATATTTTTTTGCTGCTGGGGAAGTGGCAGCGTAGGGGTGGCGGTAGGGAGAGCTGATACATACCTGTCTTAGCGGCTTCTTCTCCCTCCACCGCGGCGGCGAAGATGTACTCCCAGTAGGTCTCCTCAGTTTCGATCACATGATATGACTTGAGCGGGATTCAGGAGACCATGTCAGCATTACAGCGCCACCCGATGGTGGAAGAGGAGTGATAGAAGAATCTCTTCCATCTTTTCCATCACTCTTCTTCCACCACCGGGTGGCACTGTAACAGTGACACGGTCTCCTGGATCCAGCTCAAGTCATATCATGTGATTGGAAGTGACCGGGACCCAGAAGACCTGCCAAGACTACAGATCCGCCAGTGGAGGAAGAGAAGAAGCCACCCGGAGCAGGTAAATATAGCTTCTCATTCCCACACACTGCACTAGGCAGCCAAACAAGTTATCCCGTCAGAGGTTTACACTGCACAAGCAGGCATCTCATTTAAAGCTACTAAAAGGTTAAATCTTTCGGGACTGGCTGCCTAACCCCCCTTAAGGACCCGGCGATTTTGCATGGGGTGGGGTGCGTTTGGTGGGGTCAGGCAGCCGGTGGGGCTAAGTTTGGTATGGTGTCCCCAGTGTGGCCAGGTGTCCCCCGTATTGCAGGCAGCCTTTACTCACCTCCCAGGCTCCAGCGATGAGCAGCTGTGGACCCCTCCACTCTGGCCGTCATCCCCACTCGTACTGCCACTAAGTTCCGGGTCGCGGCTTGATGACGTCATCAAGCCAGGACCCGACACTTACGTCAGAGCGAGCAAGGATGCCGGCCAGAGTGCAGGGTAGCAGCGATCGCCGGGGGGAATGTCAGGAAGGTGAGTGGATCCTCTTCTTTGCCCCCTACTCCCGCAGCTCTTATGGTGATTACTACGATCCACGGGCGATCGCAGTGATCGCGTGATCAAGAGCGGAAACTGAGGGCAGCGTAAATCATACACCGCATCAGCCTAGGGCAGCCACAAGTGCGGCGTAGGATTGACCTACATCGGTCCCGAAAGAGTTAAAGAGCTTTTTTTCTGAAGATTTGGCGTGCGGGGGGCCCAGTAGGTTTGCCCAGTATGGCGGTCCTGCTCCTTCTTAACACTCTTCTGTAACCTCACAAATGGCTGTTTGGCAACTTATTGACAGTTCCACGCTGGAGATAAAATACCAATCATCTCACTTGTTTTAGGCTCGGTTCCCATCTGTAGCATGATCATGTGTAGCCAGAGGAAGCAGACAGTGTCGTGTCTGCTCTGATGGTCCGCTGAAGTCCGTACATTACCACCGTAGGTTATATGGAGGAATGCACCAGCCTGTCCTGGTTTATCGCGGACTGCACAGAAGCGCAGCCTACTTACCGCAGTGGATCCTATGGATCCATTGCAGAGGGAGAAGTGTGAACAGCTCATAAAATGGGAGTTGATCCCTGTCAGCAGGCCCGGATTTACAACACAGGAGCCTATAGGCACAGATGTCCTGGCACCCTAGACTCCACCCTCCATGAACCTACAAACCCTGCCCAACTGGACTGCAAGTGTGCTGGCTGTCCCAGCTGTCACTTCTCCCTTTACTTTCCTTGCCCATCTACAGCTACAGGTGTCCCTTAGTATTATATAGACCAGGGGTCTCAAACTCAATTTACCTGGGGGCTGCAGGAGGCAAAGTCAGGCTGAGGCTGGGCCGCATAAGGGATTTCACAAAAAAAGTCCTCAAATGTCATTATTAACAGTTTTAATTATTTCTTCTGAACATGAAGTGTCCTACCTTATAGTTCGCTTCAGTGCTCCCATTACAAGTAATCCGCCGTGTCCCCGCCGCAAAACAAGGCCTGCAGAGCCCCCAAATCGCCCGGGGGGCAATCCGCCGGGATTTCCTGGAAGGGGCAGAGCTTTCAGCTTCAGCTCTGCCCCTCCGGACGTCAATCGTGGCGGATCGCCGCCTCTGCCCGCCCCTCTCACTCTTCCTTCACAGAGAGCGCCGGGGAGAGGCGGCGATCCGTGTGGCAATTGATGTCAGGAGGGGCAGAGCTACAGCTGGGAGCTCTGCCCCTCAGCGCAGTCATGGATGTTTGCTCGGGGGATTTGGGGGCTCTGCTGCACTCATTTAGTGGCGGGGATGCGGCGGATTACTCAGGAGCACTCAAGCGAACTATAAGGTAAAATAATTTGCTTCCGTGTCTCTATTGCTTTTGCCGGCACGGGCCACAAAATATTGTACCGAGGGCCGCAAATGGCCCGCGGGCCGCGAGTTTGAGACCCCTGATATAGACAGAGCTAGGCTTTAATCACGCATGCGCAGTACTTTCACGCCGGCCGCCGCGATGACGCGAGGAGGCCGGCGTGTGACGTCAGCCGTGTCATATGCAGAAGGAACAGCCCGACACTCAGCAGAGTGTCGCCCGGGCTGAGGCCGGTCAGCCATTCCGGAGCGGGGACTAGGAGAGGAGCCAGGACGCCGTCGTGAGACCTCCCGACTAGCACTGGGCTGGAAAAAGCCCCGGGTGAGTACAACTTTCTTTTTTTACTTGAGCTCGGAGTCCCTTTAAGTAGGTAGAGGTGCCCCAAGTATTAGATAGCTAGAGGTGCCCCCAAGTATAAGGTAGGTAGAGGTGCCCCCAAGTATTAGAAAGCTAGAGGTGCCCCCAAGTATAAGGTAGGTAGAGGTGCCCCAAGTATTAGAAAGCTAGAGGTGCCCCCAAGTATAAGGTAGGTAGAGGTGCCCCCAAGTATTAGAAAGCTAGAGGTGCCCCCAAGTATAAGGTAGGTAGAGGTGCCCCCAAGTATTAGATAGCTAGAGGTGGCCTTGACTGAAGGGAGATCTGGTCAGTAGAATGCCGAAGGCCAGGTGAGCAACCTCACTTTTACACTTCGTAATAGGGAAGGAGGAAGGCGCTCAAGGAGTGGAATGAGCCGCCTTTTCACCATCAGGCGCCTGTGGGCACGTGCCTACAGTGCCTTATGGTAAATCCAGCGCTGGCTGTCAGTTTTGCGAAGAGCGGAGAGTGGACAAAAAATTTTCCCAGCTCAAGTGGGAACACATCCTTAAAAGGTACCTGAGACGAGAAAAAAAAATTCTTATACATACTCAGGGCTTCCCCCAGCCCACTTCAGGCTGATCGGTACCTCGCCGTCTTCCCACGCCGCCTGGATCCTCCGCTAGGTGACCCGGTAATTTCGCAAGGGGGGCCGAGGTATGTATAAAACTTTTTCTTCTTTCATGTCTCAGGTTAACGCCTGTGAGATTCTTTGTTAATTGACAGTTATGAGGTATTGACCTCACAAGTTGGTAATTTACCTCACAAGTTGTATAACTTACCGCACACGTTTAGTAATTTACAGGTAATTTTAGTTTTACATGCAGTAACAGCCTTTGTGAAATTGACATTTGACAAACTGTTGGGTAAAATCGATTGTTTTCTGCCTTACTGCACACGACAATGCTTTGTGAATTGAGCCCAAAGTTCCAGTAATACAACAGACGAGAGACTGGCTGCCTTGCTAAAGCAAATTCAATATTTGTTCAACAAACTTAATGAGTCAGTCCACACCCACTGCTGTGTGCAGAGGACACTGTGCCGGATGTTATTATGTCTGCTAATGGTTAGCACGGCAACCGGCTCCTGCCTCGGGATAAACCACTCCAAAGTAATTATTACCATAAGTGGGGCTTTTCTATTATTAATATTATTGTTACTTTGTGTTATTATGTAACATTTCTTTCCATCAATAGGGCGCACTTCATTGTGGTGCCTGTGAAGACTGCTGGGGCTCAGCTCAATGTTTGGGGTAAATAGGGACATCTCAGGAAGCATCAATATTCACAATGTGGTGGGGTGATGTGTGCGGTATCTGTACATAGTCTGTACATAGTCTGAGGCATATAAATGTTTAGGCCAGGGCTGCCACATTCAAATACACAGTGGGCTGACATTGAAAACTGGGACCAAGTCACAGGGCGATCTCAATGTTTAGTGCTAACCTCCTTATACATTTCCCTAATGTCTAATGCCTCCCCCCCTTGGGGTCTAGTGGTCCTCCCTCCCTCCCCTATACAGTTCCCTGGTGTCTAGTGGCCCTACTCCTTCCCCTATTCAGATCCCTGGTGTCTAATGCACCCCTCCCTTGGTGTCTAGTTGTCCTCCCTCCCCCCATACAGTTCCCTGGTGTCTAATGGTCCTTCTCCCTCCCCTATAGTGTTCTCTGTTGTCTAGTGGTCCTCCCTCCCCTATACAGTTCCCTGCTGTCTAATGGCCCTTATCCCTCCCTTATAGTATTCGCCTGGTATCTAGTGGTCCTCCCTCCCCTATACAGTTCCCTGGTGTCTAATTCCCCCCTCCCTTGTTGTCTAGTGGTCCTACCTCTTCTATACAGTTCCGTGGTGTCTAGTAGCCCCTTTCCCATCACCATGTGGCTTCATATAGCCATATAGGCTTAGAGCTCAGATACATGCGGGCCAAATATAATGCAAAATGGGGAAACCACACGCGGGCCAAAGCTAGATTTGGCCCGTGGGCCAGAGTTTGATGTGCATGGTTTACTCAGTGGCGTAACAATAGAGGATGCATCAGGGTCATCGGACCAGACAATGAACAAATGGGGCTCTGCTCCAGTCACTGCTAGTAATGCGCAAAAATGGCCATTTTCTTTTTGTCATTATTTTTGTAAAAAAATTCATTTTCACACAGATAAGAATAAAAAAAACACAGTAGGCGGCGAGGCCCCATAGTAGCTTGAACTGGCTTTGGCCCTGGGGCCCATGGTTCTGTAACTATGCAACTGAAGTTTGGGTCTTAACAGAAAAATAAAATATGTCTACATATTCTCTATTGGGATGGCAAAGAAGAGGTAGTTACTGTACTTCTACTCCTTCCAATGTCATCTGATGGACAGCAAACTTACTAACCAAAACCAGACTATTAGGATTCAGTATTGTCATCAGGGTATCAACATATACTAGTCTACTGCTAGGGATCATGGGAAGTGTAGTCCTATGACCAACAGACATTTGGTATAGCAGGCTGTATTGTTTATGGGCATCTTAACCACTTTACCTCCAGCGGTGCGGATTTCTCTTATTCCACCCTGTTAACACCAAGGGATGGAGAAATCCGCACCTGATGCCGCTTCCGCCACTCCCGCCGCTGTCCACGCTCCAACTTGCTCGGCCGCGCGCCCCCGCGCTCGTGCATGCCGCCGTCCGCTCGCCCGGAGATCAATGAACGGGAAAAACCTTTCCCGTTCGTTGATCTCTGCCCCCCCCCCCCCCCCCAATGATCAGCTGCTTCTACGAGAAGCAGCGATCATTGTGAGAAAAAAACAGTTTCCCAGCCTCCTAACCCTTCCTGCAAGCATACTTCCTGTATGCTTGCAGGTCGCATAAACAAAAAGTTACTGTGGCCATCTTGTGGCCAAATAGTAAAACTACACCCTAAAGCATTTTTCATATACAAATACATTACTTTTACACAAAAAATTAACTAATTACCTCCCACACTCCCCAATTTTTTTTTTTTTTGTAATTAAAAAAAAAAATTACAATTAAAAAAAATACATAAATAGTTACCTTAGGGACTGAACTTTTAAAATATTTATGTCAAGAGGGTATAACACTGTTACTTTATAAACTATGAGCTTGTAATTAGGGATGGACGCAAAACTGAAAAAAATGCACCTTTATTTCCAAATAAAATATTGGCGCCAAACATTGTGATAGTATCCACAGTATTCCAACAATCATTTCGGGGGCCATGCAGGGCCCCCTTTATCAAGGCATGCCTTGATAAAGGGGACCCTGCGTGGCCCCCGAAACGATTGTTGGAATACTGTGGATATTTGGCACAATAAAAGGTGTGCTGTAACTGGTGGTGTGCTGGTGAGATCTTGTGGATTTACTTGAAGTGTGGTATTGCCTATGCCACTTCACCAAGCACCCCGAGAATTTGATGTCGGATGGTGTGCCTGTTTCATCTTGAAAGAAACATTGTGATAGGGACATAATTTAAACGGTTTTATAACCAGGACAAATGGGCAAATACATTTCATGGGTTTTAATTACAGTAGCATGCATTATTTAAAAACTATAATGGCCGAAAACGGAAAACGCTGCATTTTTGCTGCTAATGGAAGTCTACGGACCGCAGGAAAAGACGCATATAAAAAACGCATATGAGTTTTCAAACCTGCGTTTTTAAAAATGCAGGTTGTGTTGCATAATATTCATAAACGCAGCAAAAACGCACATAATGAAAGTCAATGGGAATGCAACGGTATGCGTTTTTCATGCATTTTCCATATGAAAAGGAATACAAAACTCATATGCGTTAACGCATTAAAATGCTTGAAAAACGCAGTAAAAATGCACAAACAAACGCACACAACATTCACATAACACATGGCATAAAACGCAGCCTTTCACGTTATGTTATGTGTGCACCCAGCCTCAAGCTACATACATTTGCTTACACGATTTGCATAATCCTGCATCAACTCAAAATGATTTGCATTTCATTGACCTTCCCTATTCCTGACATTTTTGAATGCCTGTATGACTCGAGCCTGAGAATACAGTGCCCTCCCATACCTGTTCAGATAAGCGGGTATATCATCAATCGTACCTACCTTGAGAAAAACTACAGGTGTCATACTTCATCTCCTTTTATTTCTGCCAGGGCCGGGCCGAGGCATAGGCTGGAGAGGCTCCAGCCTCAGGGCGCAGTGTAGGAGGGGGCGCAGAATTCATTCAGCTGTCATTCCTAATTGTGTTTGAAGCAGAAAGAAATAAGAAAAGGGGATACATAGCAGTGACTGCAAGCCAGATAACTAGATATTAAGGTGTTGGGGAGGTTGTGGGCCCTGTGGCGGCTCTTAGTCTAATAGCAATCAGTGTGTGATGGCTGGGGTGGCAGGGATGGAGGGGCGCACTTTGGTGTCTCAGCCTTGGGTGCTGGAGGACCTTGTCCCTGCTCTGATTTCTGCTATGGAGATTGGCCCATTGTTAGCTACCTTACAAGAGTTTTTGTTATATTCTTTTTGAATAGCCCCTTTGAACATAGCCGCTTTAATCTGTAACTCCAATATGACGTCACCCATAGAGAGAAAGACAATGTTACAGGTACAGAATGCAATGTTTGAGTTCAGACCCTACAGCAAATATTAACACAGAGATAACCAGTCACTAATATAGAAGCAGTGATCTGTTGTGGGAGGAGAGGAGGATATTTCTGGCGCACACCTCATAATAATAGATTCCATCCTGTATGTCTGCTTCAAGACTTAACAGACAAGACACCATAACGTATTACGTGGGATATCTACCACCAGGGCCGGATTTCTGGCAAGGCCACATAGGCCATGGCCTAGGGCACCAGAAATTTAGGGGCGGCTCTGCGAGGGGCAGTAAAGCTGTTCTATGGAGCTATCCCTATCTACAAGGACAGATTTACCCTTTGAACCCTCTGTCCTGTACTTGTGTCGTCCCTGCAAGACCTGTAAGCTCTATCATGCAGGTACACATCAGCCTAACTCTCATGGTGACACAATGGTTCCATCATTAACGAGATGGCAAGCATAACATAAAAGTTCTTAAGGAAAACATAACATAGTCTATACGCATATTACTAAAATAGTTATTGTCTGTGACATCCAATGATGGAAAGTAAGTAGAATTCTCATTGGGGCACACAGATATAACAAACCAAACAGACAGTATAGTTGGCCTTGGGCGGTAAAAAGTACAAATCCGGCCCTGTCTGCCACCCATTATAGTATATAAATGAAAAGCTGCCCTATTAGAATTCAACTGTCAAGGTGGCCATACACTTACTGATTTTACGGCCTGATCAACCATCTAATCCTATAATTTTATCAAATCAGATAAAAATCGGTGCCGCAACGAGCATGCTCAATCAGTGATTCAACCGAATTCAGGCCAAAGCAGTCGAATGTATCAATCGAACTAGCTGGAAAATCTCGGACTGACATGGCCGATCGGGTGCACAGCATTGTGACGGAACCCCTGGCCACTGCCCCCTCAAATGTTAAGGCCCATACACACGGGGTACGGCCGTCGCCGCAGCCACGTGGCACGCGCGTGTTGCGGCGACAGGTCGCCCGTGTGTATAACGCGCGCCCCTAACCATCGGCTGTCGGAGCTGTCGCCTGGCGATTGACATGTTCAATCGCCGGCTACAGCTGTCGCCGCGACTTCACCGGAACTGTCGCTAGTCCCGCGTAGTGTATGCGGGCTAGCGACAGGAGACCTACGCGAGTGAATGGAGCATCCGGCCGGGGGATGCTCCATTCACAAACAGCTTCCGCCGCGTCTCTGCCTTTCTGGCGAGACGTGTGGACAGCTGTCGCTCCCTGGTCGCGTGCGCGCATGCAACGGGGGACAATTGTCCCCCCGTGAGTATGTAGCTTTAATGTGCCCCCCCCAGTGCATTAAACATAGCTCCTAACTGTCCTTCTTTTGGAGGGACAGTCCCTCTTTGGATACCAAATCCCTCTGTCCCTCTTTCTTCCTCATTTGTCCCTCTTTCAGGACTGATGTACAGATCTAAACTTTATTTCCATTCTTTAATTTGAAATATTTTTTTATTTTCATGTGTTAATATGTAAGAATATGAACAAGGATAGCAAGGACCAGAATCATTTGAATTATAAAACAACATATTTTTCTTATGAAATCCTTATGGTATGTGTGAATAAGGGTGCGCCAGGGGTGTGATTAGGGGTGTGGCTTAAGTGTCCCTGTTTCTCATCTCAAAAAGTTGGAAGGTATGACACAGAATGAGACAGAGAGAGGTCCATGAGCAGTACACAATAGTGCAAAACGCATGCTCAAAAAGATCTGTAGACTTGATCTTCAAAAGTGTTATCAGTCATTTGAAAAGGTTGGCTTTAAAACCTCAGTTCAGGCTAATTAATTTTCTTTCTTTTTTTTTTTTTTTTTTTTGCCCATTAAATATTTTTTTTTTTAGTAGGGAGGTGTGGCTTCAGCCTGAGAGTGGGCGGGCAGCCAAGCATGTGTAAATCAATGCAGCATGTGCCTCTATTTCATTTTGTGCACAAACCATGACATTTCTTGTAAAACTTTTTTGTATGCATAATTACTATACGATTATATACTATTACATATTCTATTCTATAGGCCATAGGCGCCTATACACATATCAGTTTTGGGGGCCCGCAGTGCTGATATTCACCAGGCGCCCACATTTCCACTCCGGCGCCCAAATAACCATAAAATGCATTGGCGCCTATGGCGGCGCCTAGTTAGTCCACTTGCCACATGCGCCCAAATGTATGCTTCGGTGTGAAGTTTTCAGCAACACCCTTCCCCCGTGTGACTGCTTTCTTACCTCTGCACTGCTGCAGGGGCTAGAGCAGGCATGGGCAAACTTGGCCCTCCAGCTGTTGAGGAACCACAATGCATTGCAGGAGTCTGACAGCCACAGTCATGATTTATAAAGGCAAATGCATTGTGGGATTTGTAGCTCCTTAAAGTGAACCTTAAGCCAAAAAAAAAAAAATTATTCGCGTTCCCAGCCACAATATCGCCCCCTATACTGCTATTGCGGCAAGGAAGGCCGCAATAGCAGTATAGGGGGCGATATTGTGGCTGGGAACGCGAAGAATCACTCGCGTTCCCAGCCTGATGGCCGGTGACGGCGGAACCGTAAGTAGCCGCCGGCGGGGACAGGAGGATCGGAGGGACACGGCGAGGGCACCGATCAGCTGCAGGGGGCTGAGGGAAGCCCCAGGTGAGTAAAAGTCATTTTTTATTTTTTTGGCTTAAGTGTCACTTTAACAGCTGGAGGGCCAAGTTTGAGTGTGCTTTCAGCAGGAGGCGTGTCTGCACTTCTATAGCCAAGTCTGTGTTTGAAAACCATTTTTTCCTATAATCATTGTAGAATCAATTTTCTCAAAAGAAAAGGTCTTTTCAAATTATTATTATTATCATTTGTTCCCAGTATTTTCCCTTGCTTACCTAGCAAATGTGATAGCATGTATGGGGACTTTGCGATTAACATCAGAATTTGTCAGCTCGGGAGCTTCTATTTGGAAATAGATGCAATTAGAGTGTCTGCAATCCTTTCTTCACCTTATGGGCATATTTGTTTGGTGGCATTATGTCAGCCCCAGAGACAGGGCCACTTAGCTCATGGGATGTTTGTATGTCTACTCAGGGCCGGTTCTAGACTTTTCTGCCTGAGGCAAATTTGTAAGGATGCCCCCGCTCCCCTTACGATTTGTGATTATCGCGCAGCCCCCAACAATTTACTCTGCTTAATGTAATGTTCTCACATGACATGCTGCAGCTCAACTCAATAACACTGGCTGACTGTGAGTCTGTGACAAACAAACTGCTCACCCTCAGCCAGTCCATTCCTCCTCAGTCAGGGCAGCAGTGCCACCTCCTCCCTTCTGCCGTGCAAGTCAGGTGAAAACTGCTGCTCTCCTGCCTCCCCCTCCTCGCTCGCTGTTAGGCCCGGTTCACACTTGCGGTGGCCCTCCGGAATCGCCGTGCCGGAGCCGCACCGCCTGCAGAACGGACGGAACGGACGGCATAGCAATTAAAGCCTATGCGTCCGTTCACATGGGTCCGTTCTGCAGAACCGGAGCCGGACCGGATCCGGGCCGGATCCGGACTCCGGCCTCCGTTCCAACATGCGCTATTTTTTCATCCGGCCCCTCCGGCAGCCGTATCCGGGGCGGAGCCGGACTGCACCATCCGGCCAATACAAACAAATGGGAACCGGAGGCCGCACAACACACTGGCTGAGAAATCCGGATGTTCTACCCCACTTCCTATGCGGATTTTTGCGGCGATATTGGCTGGGGACACATGGGCAAGCATTTTGGAGTGGAGCAGCACGAGCTGGAGGTGTTGGCAGGATGTTGGCAGCATGTCGGAGGTGGAGGTGAGTGCTAAACAGCAGAGGGCCTGATTCCACAGGTCCCCCTTCTGCTGACCTCCCAGACCCCAACATTTTTTTTTTTTTTTACGTTAACTTTGCCAAACGGATCCGGATCGCATCCTGATTACCACCTGATGCAACCTGACCGGATCCGGATCAGAACCGTACGGTTCCGATCCGGATCCGGTCCGGATCCGGTCAGGTCATCCGGTCCGTTTGGCAAACAACCGCTAATGTGAACCGGGCCTTAGACTCCTCACACAGCACAACAAGCTGCTTTTCCCCAATGATGACCTCTTCACCTCACTCGCTCTCCTTTTCGCTTCTCTTCCTACTCTGACTGCATGCTGTTAGTGTTAGCACACAGTACAAACATGCTGCCCCTGTAATCTCTGCACCTGATGCAAGTGTTTCACCTTGCTTCATGAGAGAACCGACCCTGTGTCTACTGAGATGCCGCCTTTGGTATCAACTAGTAATAGCACTTAAAGCAGGTGTTGCCAAAACTTTTTAGGCCAAGGGCCATATCGCCGTTCTTGAGAGTGCTAGGGGGCCAAACTAGCAAAATGAAACACAATTTTTGCTGATTACCGTTAGGTATTCTATGCCTGTAACATTTTGCCAAAGCATTTCCACTGGAGAAAACCCATGTAGTGTGTGCAGTTAGCACATTGGCAGATGCTAATCAGTGGCTGTTACTGCTGCTGGCACAGTGGCAGCTGCTAATCAGTAGCTGCTATTGCTGCTGGCACAGTAGTGGCTGCTAATCAGTGGCTGTTACTGCTGCTGGCACAGTGGCAGCTGCTAATCAATGGCTGTTACTGCTGCTGACATAGTGGCAGCTGCTAATCAGTGGCTGTTACTGCTGCTGGCACAGTGGCAGCTGCTAATCAGTGGCTGTTACTGCTGCTGGAATAGTGGCAGCTACTAATCAGTGGCTGTTACTGCTGCTGGCATAGTGGCAGCTGCTAATTAGGGGCTGTTATTGCTGCTAGGACAGTGGCAGCTGCTAATCAGTGGCTGTTACTGTTACTGGCGCAGTGGTGGCTGCTAATCAGTGGCTGTTACTGCTGCTGGCCTAGTGGCAGCTGCTAATCAGTGGATTTTACTGCTGCTGGCCCCTGCATATGGCAGCACAGCTACTGTCTGCATGCAGAATGGAATTAACAACTGTAGAGAGCTTTGGGAGCCCCCAGAAATGGCTTGATGGGCCGCATGTAGCCCCCGGGCTGGACTTTGGACATGCCTGTCTTAAGGTGTACCCGAGGTGAACATAATGCAAAAAAAGTGAGATCTTTTTCTTTGAAGCGGAATACTCCAGAGGCTTCCCGTGTCCTCCAGAAGACCACCTTTGTTGCGCACAGACCCCCGGGATAAATCCAAAAAGAGCTTGTTGGATATGTTACTGTGGCCACAGTTCCCGCTGTGTAGGAGTGCAGCCATACTGCGCCTGTGTGGGAATGGCCACGCCTGCATAGGAAGCCAGAGCTGCTCATCTATGAGCGGCTCCATGCTACTACACAGTTATGCTTGCGTGGGTGCAGCATGGCTGCGCATGTGCACAGTGGGGGGCGGTATGTGGACTATAAGGGACCACGGCAGCGTGGTGACCTTAAGGAAGGTATGTGAAACCTCAGGCTTCAGTGATAATTGTAATCAGCTCACTATTATTTCAAGTGCACTTTCACAATTATGCCTATACTTAATTACAAATTGTTTCATTCAATTGATTTTGTATAATCATTCGTAATTTTGCATGAATTTTCACGTAATTTTTGCATCATTTTATGTCAACTTTGGCGGTGAATAGCTAAGTCCCCATACATGCTATTGTCACCAAAATTGCTATATTTGGGTACAAGTAAAAAAAAATATTTTTCAAAATGACCTTGTAGTTTTTGGTTTGCCTCAAAGACACTGAACTATTTTGATTTATGATTTGGAGTTATCACATACTGAAGGAGCACTGGCCCTTTAGAAGTCAGTGCCAAACAGTTGCATGCTGGGGGCTCTTTTTATCTATAATATATTCCTCCTCTTCCATTTATTTTCCTGCCTAGCTGCTTATCTGAAACACGATCCCCTGCTCACCTGTGTTTACAAGCAAGGCTGAGGTGACTCAGCAATTGGAGGAGAAAAGAAAAAAAGTAAAGGGCAGAAATGACATCAGGATTTAGCCTAAACTGTGGGCAAAAGACATTGAAGAATTCTCTTCATTTACTATATAACATTCACTGAAATCAAAACGTGGACAGTACAATACATGTGTTATGTAAGTAGATCAAGTATTTATCTACTTATACATGTGTTTTTTTTTCCCCTGGCATAGTATGGCTAATCCTACTGCTTAATATCATACTCTTCCATGCATGGAAGCTGTTGGAATGCATTTAATGGTTCTAGCAGAGAAATTGCTTTTCCCGTTGCTTTACTAACTAAATGGCTGCTTGCTTATTGAATACTTTGAGGTCTTTCCAGAGTATTTGTGTGTCTTTTGATGGTCGCGAGGTATAATTGGCGTTCTTATAGGATTACTTTTTTTAGAGATAAAACCTGATGTCTGTGCAGTACTATTATGAGCTTTTACGAGCACTAGCAGGATGCTGTTTAAAGAGGCCCTGTAGCAACATATAGTAGAATGCAGTAAACTATTCACAATAACAGATTTTACAGTAATTTTCCTGATCAAAAACATGTGTACATTAAAAAAAGGCATGTGGAAAAAAGGGCGCAGGGTTTGCCAGTAGTAGAATCTACACTAAAAGTAGTGATATTCTACTACTAAATATCCAAAGTAGAATATCTGTATTATTGACTGATATTTTACTATTGCTAAACCTAACCCTACTCTCACACAGAATCCTCCCTCTACCAATGCCCAACCCAAGACCCCAAATGGTGGTGCCTAAACCTAACCCCTCCTGTTGGTTCCTAACCCTTAGAACCCCCCCAGTAGTTTCTAACCTTTAGGACCCCTCACGGGGGTGCCTAACCCTAAGAACCCCCCTGGTGGTGCCTAAACCTAACTCCCCCCCTAGTGGCGCCTAACCCTAAATCCCCTCCTACTCTTACTCGTCCGCAAAGCTGAGATATGTGGCTATGACGGTAAATTTGGGTGCCCAAATTTGCAATTTACGATAAAAATTGGGCTCCTTGAGGCGCTTGCTAACAGCCGCCATCACGCACCCAGATTTTTCCCCTAATGCCACTAATGCGTCTTTTATCATAGGCGCCTATGGCGGCGCCATTTTTTCCGTAAAGACTCCTGCGCCATTTTTTCTTGCTTCGCAGAAACACTTCCTATATCTATATATTACTGTATATTGGTATGTAACCTCGCTCACTCTATACACATACAAAAAAAGCTAGGGGCATAACTTAAATACAACTTAGCGGGAGCATCATATGTCTTCATGATGCCCTTGGTCCACCTCCACCATCCATGGTGGCTGCTGCATACCCTCAACTTCCCCCATCCACAACTGCTCACCTATTCTCACAGTCCCCTGTGCTCCCGCTAGTATGGCGTCCTGCCTGCTGCTATCCCCATTGCATCAATACAGATCCCATCTCTGAACTACACATGTGGGAAGAATACAGCTAATTGTCTCTGTCCATCATCCACTTGGGGACGCTAGAGGGTATATAGGATAGGCCCTGGTTTGCAAGCTTCCCCAAGTGTCATGCCCCAGTCTCTGTGGTTGCTACGGCAGTTCCTACACCACTGAGAAAAGCCAGACATGGAGATGGAGTGGGGATCAGTCGACACCAGGTATGATGTATGAGGGAGGGAGAGCAGCCACTAGACACCAGGGAGCACTCTATCGGAGAGGGAGTGGGGACCAGGTATGATGTATGGAGGAGTCGGTATCACTAGACATATGTGTAAATAAAAGATTTTACCCAATAAGAGTTGCCTATGAGTAGAACATTTTTAAAAGGTTATTAAAGGTGAATAACTTCCGACGCAGGGCAAAACTTGATATGCCAGCGCTGCGTAATATGTTGGAGCTTTATAAATACAATAAATAAATAAAAATAAATAAATGTCAAAGAATGAAATGACATAGATGTGTTCTGTCGGGTCAAACCTGTTCAAACCTGGAGACTACTATCAATTTTGCCGGGGGAATATATATAAAATTCCTCCCACAAACTTGTTATACTTTTGATTAAATGATATGCTACGGTGCCATTTCCTAAATTGTGTTATACTTAAAGACTGCCTCCAGCATAAACTAAACAGGACTACAGTAAGCTGGCGAGGTGTATACATTTCTGTATCTGGTGGTGTGCCTTGGTCGCCTGCATTTTTGGCAAAAGATATTGAGGGAGAACTGAAGACAAGCTCCTACTTTTTACAGTATTTTTAAATATTTTTCATTTTTTTTTTACAGTATTGTGGTATTTCACCCAGGGGCGTAACAAAAGCCCCTGCAAAACCAGCTGTCACAGGGCGGCCCGGGGGATAGAGGGGCCCAGATGCAGAGTACAGCAGTGGAAGTGTAACGTCTTGTGGCACCAGATGAATGTCACATGACCTGTAGAGCAGCAAGGAGCTACACTTGTACAGTGGGGCTGAACGGAGGAGTAAATAGGACAAGTTACTCACTTTGCTGACAGATACTGCATGCTGCTTCATCTGCCACACTCTCCTTGCTTGGGGAGGGGGAGGTGATTAGCTAGCACAGGGGGGCCCATCCGGCTTAAAGAGACTCTGTAGCAAAATGTTCAGCCTTATTTCTTCTATCCTATAAGTTCCTACACCTGTTCTAATGTGATCTGGATTACAGCAGCCTTTTCTAGTTTCACTGTCTCTGTAATATATCTAATTTTCTTTTCTTTGTCAAGCTTTGTGGACCCAGAGAGGAATGCACTGCCTCTGCTGTGATAGGGAGAAGTTATGCACGCCTCCTCCACGCCCCCGCTGCAGGCTCTGTGTGTGTGCTATGTTTATCCCTCACAGACACTCTGCTCTCATTATCAGCTTGTCTGAGGGGAGAGGGAGCTGCCCATGCTGAAAAACCCTGACTGGAGTGCAGATAATTCACTATGTAATAAAAACTTGTATTATACTGTAACATGATATATATGCACACAAACATCACTTCCTGGTTAGCGGCCATGTTTTTTGTTTGTAAACACTGCCTAAAACTGGTGATTAACCACTTCACCACTGAGGGGTTTTACCCCCTGACCACCAGAGCAATTTTCACCTTTCAGTGCTCCTTCCACTCATTCGTCTATAACTTTATTATTACTTATCGCAATGAAATGAACTATATCTTGTTTTTTCCGCCACCAATTAGGCTTTCTTTAGGTGGGACATTATGCCAAGAATTATTTTATTCTAAATGTGTTTTAATGGGAAAATAGGAAAAATGTGGGAAAAAAATTAATTATTTTTCAGTTTTCGGCCATTATAGTTTTTAAATAATGCATGCTACTGTAATTAAAACCCATGAAATGTATTTGCCCTTTTGTCCCGGTTATAAATTATGTCCCTATCACAATGTTTGGCTCCTATATTTTATTTGGAAATAAAGGTGCATTTTTTTCAGTTTTGCGTCCATCCCTAATTACAAGCCCATAGTTTATAAAGTAACAGTGTTGTACCCTCCTGACATAAATATTTAAAAAGTTCAGTCCCTAAGGTAACTATTTATGTATTTTTTTTTATTGTACATTTTTTAATTTTTTTTTAATTACAAAAAAAAAAAATTGGGAGTGTGGGAGGTAATGAGTTAATTTTTTGTGTAAAAGTAATTTATTTGTATGTGAAAAATGTGTAGGGTGTAGTTTTACTATTTGGCCACATGATGGCCACAGTAACTTTTTGTTTTAATGCGACCTCCAAGCGTCCTTCCGGAAGCTTGGAGGAAGTACTTGGAGGCTGGGTAAGTGTGTATCTTTTCACAATGATTGCGCTGCTCATCGGAGAGCAGCAGATCATTGCGGGGCTTAGATCAACGAACGGGAATGGATTTTCCCATTTATTGATCTCTGGGCGAGCGGGCGGCGGCGTTTACTAGAGGCGGGCGGCGTGTTTACGAGCGGGAGCGCGGGCAGCGACGGGAGCGCGGAAAGTATGGATTTCTCCGTCCCTGGGGGTTAAAGGATGGAAAAAGGGACGGAGAAATCCATACGGGCGGGGGTAAAGTGGTTAAATGCTAGGATCACAGCAGGGAGCGGCGGAAACGGCAAAGAGGGATCCAGGAGATCACAGTGACTCGATTGGTATGTTTTTTACTGTACAAATCGGACAGCACAGATTCTCTTTAATGTTGCGGGGGGGGGGGGGGGGGGGGGGTCGATGGCACCGAGTCCTAGTTACGCCCTTGGTTTTACCAAGTTTTTGTTGTTTGGCGGCTTTAGTGGCAGTGCAGGTCTCCATTTTTACTATCAAATCTTCCACTCTTATGTACAGATTTGATGCCTGGGCTGTCCTCTCTCCCCAAGGCCTCCGAAATGACGTGGACAGGAAGAGTTTATAGAGGCCAAACAGGAAATGTTTCATGTCCAGTTTCCGTTGAAAGCGCCTCTGAGAACAAATGCAGTCTGTTTCTGAAGAAATCAAAACAAAGGAGAATGAGGCAGGCAATACAGAATCTTTGCAAACTCTTTAGGAGTGGACACACGCGATTCTAATGTGAGTCCTATTGACAACAAGGACAAGTCAGGTACATATACAACTTCCAGACTGTTATCGCTGCATGCAGATTCATCCCATTCATCAATCCCAGCACTGCAGTATAAAAGAAAAACCTTTTATTTTACTGTGTAAACAATGGCCATTCAATCCAGTGTTCTTGAAAGCATCAAACTTCATTCAACATATGCAGGCCAGGATTTACCTCACAGGAGCCTATAGGCACAGATGTCCTGGCACCCTAGACTCCGCCCTCCATGAACCTACAAACGCCCACCGAAATGCACCAAAAATGTGCTGACTGTCCCAGCTGTCACTTCTCCATTACTTCCCTTGCCGGTGTCCCTTAGCATTAGGTAGCCAGAGGTACCCTCAGCATAAAATACTGACTGACTGACCGGAGAGCTCGTCAGAGAAATGCTGAGAGCGGGGTGAGTAACCTCTCATTTACGCTCTGCTCGGGACTTTGCATAGGGAAGGTGGAAGGCACTAGGGGACGAGAGTGAGTCGCCGATGGAAAATCCGGCCCTGTGTGAAACTTACCCGGACCTGTTGAGGCTGTGGGGCAGTGTCAACTAGGCCCAATGATCGTGTCTTAAGAGGCTTTCAGCACATTAGGGCCTTGGTCCTTCCAGGTTAGATGTCACTAGTGACACAAACTTCCACATGCTTGTTCCACCCACTTCTCTGCATCTTGTTGCCTAGGAGATTCCTAACTCCTTCCCAGGCCTGCTGTTTCTACAGACTTTCACTGTGTCAGCACATGTAGTGAACGCCGTGTTTAGACAACTCATACAAGACAGTACTGCACTTTGTATTCCACTACTGCAATAGGGACAAAGATATATTGACAATGGACATGTCTGAACAGATCCTATAGATAACATAGAACCCGTTGACATGCCCTTTTATCAGCTTGTCTACGCTCTAGAAAACAGCCTGTGTTTAGGTTTAGTGTCAGCCTAACCTTACTGTTTTCTCCTTATTACAGTTCCCCCACTTACTGGCCTCAGGATCCAGTTCCGCTATTCTTGCGTTCTGGCCTACAGGCGATACATGGCAGTGACTGCAAGCCAGATAACTAGAGATTAAGGTGTTGGGGGCCCTGGGGCACCTCTTAGTCTTATGCTGGATACACACGGTGCGTTCGTGCACTCGATTTTCCCGTCGATTCCTGTCTATTCGTTTATTTCCAACATGTCCGATTTGGATTTCGATGGATCGTTAGGTCGATTCGCATGCAAAGTATGCCGAATCGACCTAACGATCCATCGAAATCCAAATCGGACATGTTGGAAATAAACGAATCGACGGGAATCGACGGGAAAATTGAGTGCACGAACGCACCGTGTGTATCCAGCATAATAGAAATCAGTGTCAGACGGCTGGGGTTGGAGGGGTAGAGAGGTGCACTTTGGAGTCTCAGCCTTGGGTGCTGGAGGACCTTGTCCCGGCTCTGCTGTTAGGGGATGGCCTGGGACCGGCAATCTGTTAGAACTAAGGCTCGGTTCCCAATTGTGCAGAAAACATACATGTTCTGTAAGTTTTCTGCACCTCCTCTAAATGCAGGGATCTGCTTACACTTGTAAAAAAAAAGACGCAATTAAAGCCTAAAAGCAAAAAACAAGGAAAAGAAGATCTGCACAAAACCGCACCACTCAAAGATATATAATCATCTAAAAATCTTTATTCCGCACCAAACATCAACAAAAAGTTAAAAAACGATTAAAAGACAAGTAAAGGGTGGCAACAGAAAGAAAAGGGCACCCAAATGTGTAAAGGGATTGTTGTCCTGAAAATACAAGTGAAAACACAGGTAAATGAGTGGCAAAGACTTGGCTCTGTACTGAGAGCGGCCCAGATAGAAAAGAACAGTGAAATCAAGGTGAAACCCCTGTCTACGGAATTCCGCAGGAGTAAGCAGGGTGAGAGATAGTATGACGGCTGGGCAGTGGACAAGAGCTTACCAGGTAGAGGGAGCCGAACTGAGCAGCGTGCCGCCCGTCGCGATTCGCCAATACACAGTGGCTTCCTCCGAGCTTCTACAGCTTTAAATATTAGGGTGCCAGAAAATAAGTGTCTAAGAGCCCTGACACACCAAAAAGCGTTTTGTGGGTCTTTTCCGTTTTTTTTTAAATGTCTCCATTGATTTACAATAAAATCACAGTAAAATCGCGCTATGCAATGCTAGAAAAATCATGATCGTATTAGTTTTGGCGCAATTTTAATGTAATGTTATGTCAATGGAGGCATTTTTTAAAAAGCGAAAACGACCTGCAGTATGCTATTTGGTGTGCAAGGGCCCTTATTTTTGCCTAACTGGGCACCCTAATATTTAAAAGTCATAATGCCTGCTATTTTTGGGGCATCCTGTCTAACATTTGGGGGTCACTCTGCCTTATGGGGGCAACACTTCTAAATGTTTGGCAGTTACTCTGCTCAATTGGCTACTCTGCCTGTTCTGTTTGGAGAGTGCTCTACATATTGTCTGGGGCACTTTGCCTATTGTTGTTTTTGTACAGTTGTACAGAGGCGCCAAAAGTATAAAAGTAGGATAAAATGTTTTAAAAGAGAGCAATGGGGGGTTAGTGGTGGACTTACCTCCCCAAAATAGACACAGAAAAAAATGTTGCTTAATTCAGCAAAAGTGATTTATTTACATACTCCGGATAGATGCAACGCGTTTCGTGGGCACATCCCTCTTCATCAGGAAATAAAATTGGAGTACAATCAACTCATACGTTCTCAGTACAAGCTTAGAGCTAGAGATGGCCTGAACGGTTCACCGGCGAATGGTTCCAGGCTAACTTTGGGTGGTTCGCTATCGCATACGATCGTGAACTTTCCCAGAAGTTCGGTTCGCACCCATAGTGCACCATTAGGGTCAACTTTGACCTCACAGTCAGCCGGCACATTGTAGCCAATCAGGCTACACTATCTCCTGCAGCCACCCCACCCCTTATATAAGGCAGGCAGCATCGGCCATTATAGTCGTTCGTGTCCCTGTAGTAATTAGTGAAGGGAAAGCTGCTGGCAGACTCTCATAGGGAAAGATTAGTTAGGCTCTTTTAGACTTGTTAGCTTGCTCCTGGCTGATTGTTATTGCTAAAATAGCACCCCTCAACAGCTCTTTTGAGAGCTAATCTTGTTCTTGTGCTTTTTTTTTTCCCCTGCACCTTCCACCCACCTCCCTTCCTCCTCCTCCTCTTGTCTTGTCTTCCAGGGATTTGTAGGATGTCAAAAGCCAACTTACATAAATTGGCCGGGAATCGAACCCAGGTCAACTGCTTTGAAGGCAGCTATGCTCACCACTATACCACCAACGCTACATGCTAGCTGCCTTCCAAGCAGTTGACCTGGGTTCGAATACTGGTCAATGTATGTGAGGTTGCTTTTGACATCCTACAAATGCCTAAGCAAGCTCATTTTATCTCTTGGGTATATTACAATGGTACATGCTAGGCTGGCTTCAGCATGTAGTGTTGGTGGTGTAGTGGTGAAGATAGCTACCTACCGAGCACTAGACCTGAGTTCAATTCCCGGCCAAGGTATGTAAGCTGGCTTTTGAAATCCTACAAATCCCTGGAAGACAAGACAAGACAGGAGGAGGAGGAAGGGAGGAAGGGATTACACTCCCTGATTGATGTATACACATGCAAAATGTGTGAAAGCACTTTAGGCCTGCTATTTAGCATGCAATGTGATTTCTGCCTTTAAAACGCTGCTTTGCATCAAATCCAGATTTTCCCCCAGGACTTTTGGCGTGTATCCCACTCCGCCATGCCCCCCTCCAGGTGTTAGACCCTTTAAAACATCTTTTCCATCACTTTTGTGGCCAGCATAAATGTTTCTAGTTTTCAAAGTTCGCCTCCCCGTTTAAGTCTATTGCGGTTTGCGGAAGTTCTCGCGAAGCGAACTTTTGCAGAAGTTCGCAAACCCGGTTTGCGGACCGAAAATCGGAGGTTCGGGCCATCTCTACTAGTGCCTCTGTGCCTCTGTACAAGGGCTAACGTTGCAGGAAAACACTAGCGGTTATGCCGCTAATGAAAGTCTATGGGACACATATAAAAAAGCACAATTTTCAACATTGCATGTAAAACACATAATGTATCTTAACCACCCTGGCGTTACGTTTATTTGCGGCGCACAGCCGCTACTGGGTTTTTTCAAATTTTTTTTTTTTATATATCATGTAGCTAGCCTAGCGCTGACTACATGATTACCCCTTTCCTGCCGAATCCCTCCCACCCCTCCGATCGCCGCAGGCGATCATACCCAACAGGAAATCCCGCTCTGAACGGGATTTCCTGTATGGGCTTCCCTCATCGCCATGGCGACGATCGGAATGACGTTATCGAAGTCATCAACGTTATGACGTCAGGAGGAGTTCCGATCCACCCCATAGCGCAGCCTGGTTGTGATTGGCCAGGCTGCGCAAGGGGTCTGCGGGGGGGCTTCTTCGGGTAGCGGCAGATCGTCAGCGAGCGGCGGCAATCGTTTACAACACGCAGCTAGCAAAGTGCTAGCTGCCTGTTTTTTAAAAAAATATTAAAATCGGCCCACCAGGGCCTGAGCAATCCACCTGCCGTCCATACCGCTAAGGTGGTTAATTATTATTATTATTATTATTTAGTATTTATATAGCGCCGACATATTACGCAGCGCTGTACAATGTATATATATATCTTGTCACTAACTGTCCCTCAAAGGAGCTCACAATCTAATCCCTACCATTGCCATATGTCTATATATTATGTAGTGTAAGTACTGTAGTCTAGGGTCAATTTTAGGGGGAGCCAATTAACTTATCCGTATGTTTTTGGAATGTGGGAGGAAACCGGAGTGCCTGGAGGAAACCCACGCAGACACAGAGAGAACATAAAAACTCTTTGCAGATAGTGCCCTGGCTGGGATTCGAACCAGGGACCCAGCGCTGCAAGGCGAGAGAGCTAACCACTACGCCACCGTGCTGCCCAAGTTAATGGGCTTTGGGGACATCCGAGGTGAAAAAAAATGATGAGATAAATAATTGTATCTATTCTCCTACTAAAAATGACTTTTTTTTTAGTCATCCCACAGTTTTATTATATATTCAAATCTAATTTTAAAGTTTTTACTGTTTCATTGCCTCTTCTCAATGACACATTCATTGAAGTATGCCAGAGCTAAAAATCAATGAACTATTGCCCCTTTTTATATCTTTTCTGCTCTCAGAGGCCATTTTCTGCCAGGAAAGTGTTTTATGGCTGCAATTCCTTATCAGTGAGGGTTACACTATAGTCCGACCCGATCCCGACCCAGACAGAAACTGTCATTTGTGTACCTGATTTTTAACTGTTTCAGGCAGAGAAAGAAAAAAAGTAACACAGCATAGTAATTTGTGTGCTTGGCACTGTACATACCCATGTCTATCATGTCACATGTCACCTCGTGTATCCTGCACATATCCTGCACATATTTTACATTTTATAATTTTTCGCCATAGCGCCCCTTTAAGATGTCGCTCTCTGTAGAATGGGAAAATGAACAGGGGTAGGACTGGATGTAATATACACAGGTAAAACAGTGGCGCCAATCAAATTAAATATATTAAAATGGTAAAACAAGGGGGAGTAGAACAATACTGTCATCAAAAATTCTTTTATTACGTACTCCAAATATTGCAACACGTTTCGTTGGTATCAGCCCACTTCCTCGGGCAGTGAAAAACAGCAGCAGCTGTTTTCAGACTCATAACAAAGGTGCCACACTTGTTATGAGTCTGAAAACAACAGCTTCTTTTTTTTTCAATGTGATGTGATCCTTGCATCAGTTTTCATATATAAGATGAACTATGAATATGGTTTTATTCAGGCCACTTGCATATTATATACTTGTCCTGAATACAAAAACTGGTGCGTTGAGCAGAGTGACAGTGACGGTTGGTAACAAAGGGTTAATTCATATAAAGCATAATAATATCTTTGGCTCTACAGATGTCAAACAATGCGTTGCCAGAGGGGTGAAAAGTCAGAAGACAATGCTTCGTTTATCATGCTGAATACTCAGGTCTTGTGTCAGACCCACCCCTTGTCACATACAGGGACAAGCCATTATTTCTGGATTCACAGCTCGCCAAACCGGTTTACCCAATACAGTGAAACTGTCACTGCAAGCTAATGTCACAATAAGAGGGCTAGTGCAGTGCAACTGGCGCATTTCTCAATTCTGAATACATCTGTTTCCTAAATGTATCAGAATTAGAATCAGTTCATTCGCCAAGCACGACTGGGTCCTGCCCAATCCCACTGGGTCCCAACTCCAAGATATTGGGATTGGGACAAAAAACTGCTCAGATGGAAAGACTAGGGATGGTCGGAATGCCAATTTCCGATTCCGCGGTAAATCCGCATTCCGTCATGTACCGATTGGTACAGTCGGCGGATTTTTACTGTAATGTAAAATGCAGAAAATAGGCAGATGGAGATTTTCTGCATTTTACATTACAGTAAAAATCTGCTGACTTTAGCGGTTAATAGCAAAGCCCCCGTAAGTCCTAGAAACACCAAATTTTCAGGGTTTATTAAACCGAATCTTGTGAACAAGATGCAAAAAAAAAAGTTTTCTAAACGACCTTATAGTTTTTGAGAAAATCGATGTTAAAGTTGGGTGGAATTTCCGCGATTTCCGGCGGAAATTTCCGCGATTTCCAGCGGAAATCCGCCTACGGCACTTGCATTACCGACTTCCGCATTCCGATGCGGAAACGCAATTTCGGAAATTGCATTTCCGTGGAATCCGAATGAGCATCCCTAGGAAAGACATTAAACTTTAAGACATTTGCAACAATAGTAGTGATCCAGAACAAATGAGTTAGAAATAAAGTCAATAATATCCTACTATTCTTCAGTTCCCGCATTGTTTCATGGTTTGAAGATATCTAAACACTTAAAGCAGTAGGATTAGCCATACTATGCCAGGGAAAAAAAAACTACATATATAAGTAGATAAATACTTGATCTGATCTACTTACATAACACATGTATTATACTGTCCACTAGTGATGGGCGAACACCTTGATGTTCGGGTTCGGGAAAGTTCGCCGAACATGGCCGAGATGTTCGGCATGTTCGGGCCGAACCCTGAACTTCCCGAACATACCGCTTTTGGGGGCCCTATGGGGTCGCAGGCATAAGGGGGGAGCATGCCCCGATCGCGGGGGGGGGGGGGGGTCGGAAATTCCCCCCACCCCCTCCGCTAGCGCTCCCCCCTCTGCCCGCTTCCCCATACAAAAGTTTAAGCAAAGTACCTGTAATAGTGGATGGCCTGGCAGTGGCACTGTGGAGTGAGGAGGAGGAGTCCGGAGAGTGACGCGTTGAGGGAGGCCGGGCAGCGGGCGGTTCAGCGGTAGTACCCTTGTGGTACTTCCGCCCTTTCTCTGACCCCACGCCCGCTGCCCGGCCTCCCTCAATGCGTCACTCTCCGGACTCCTCCTCCTCACTCCACAGTGCCACTGCCAGGCCATCCACTATTACAGGTACTTTGCTTAAACTTTTGTATGGGGAAGCGGGCAGAGGGGGGAGCGCTAGCGGCGGGGGTGGGGGGAATTTCCGACCCCCCCCCCCGCGATCGGGGCATGCTCCCCCCTTATGCCTGCGACCCCATAGGGGGGCCGTATTCGGCCGAACAGGGCCCTGTTCGGCCGAACAGGGGCCCTGTTCGGCCGGGCATTGAGCAGTTCGGACGAACCCGAACAGTTTGGCCGAACACCACCAGGTGTTCGGCCGAACTCGAACATCACCCGAACAGGGTGATGTTCTGCAGAACCCCGAACAGTGGCGAACACTGTTCGCCCAACACTACTGTCCACGTTTTGATTTCAGTGAATGTTATATAGTAAATGAAGAGAATTCTGTTCCTGGTGGGGGCCATGTCTTTTGCCCACAGTTAAGGCTAACTCGTGATGTCATTTCTGCCCTTTATTTTGTTTCTTTTCTCCTCCAATCGCTGAGTCACCTCAGCCTTGCTTGTAAACACAAGTAAGCAGGGGATTGTGTTTCAGATAGGCAGCTAGGCAGGGAAATGGAAGAGAAGGAATATATTATAGATAAAAAGAACCCCCAGCATGCAACTGTTTGGCACTGACTACTAAAGAGCCAGTGCTCCTAAAGTATGTGATAACTCCAAATCATAACAGCAGAAAACGTTGTGAACGTTGCTGTTGACATTTGATTTTTATCGTGCCAATCCCGCTTTAAAGTGGATCCAAACTGAAGCTTGGGGGGGAGGAGTACATACTTACCTAGGAAGAGGGAAGCCTCTGGATCCTATAGAGGCCTCCCGATCCCTCCTCGCTCCTGCTGCCGCTCGCCGGGGCTCTCCTTAACATCGGCGCTGCGCTACTCTTCTGGCATGAGCACAGCTGTGCTGCACCCGTGGGAGCTCAGCTGGGTCTGCTCAGTATTATGGAGCTTGCACGAGTGGGTCCAGCATACTGTGCAGGCGTGGTTGTACTCGCACAGGCATAGAATGGCCCTGATCAGATTTCCCACAAGCCTTTTGGGGCATCCACGAGCAGCAACAGGGGATCAGAGGATGCCATGGGTAGCCTCTTCTTAGGTAAGTATGCATTTTCGTACTGGAGAGACACCAGGAGCCCTATATTGTCCAGCGCTGTGTAATATATTGGCGCTTTATAAATATAATAAACAATAATATATAATGTAGTATGTCAGATAAATGGGACAAGCATGGTACAAAAGTATACAAATCTGGGTTGCAACAATGGCAACCATGGTGCTGAGCATGTGGAGAAAGAATAGACAGAATGTTTAAACAGAGGTGCCAGGTAAGAATAAAATGGTTTAAAAATCATTAAAAAAGGGAGGTAGTGGTGGACTGGATGGTGTAAAGTGTGGCTGGATAGTGTAATGGTTGAGGGCTCTGCCTCTGACACAGGAGACCAGAGTTCGAATCTCGGCTCTGCCTGTTCAGTAAGCCAGCACCTATTCAGTAGGAGACCTTAGGCAAGTCTCCCTAACACTGCTACTGCCTATAGAGCGTGTCCTTGTGGCTGCAGCTCTGGCGCTTTAAGTCCGCCAGGAGAAAAGCGCGATATAAATGTTATTTGTCTTGACTAAGGCCCCGTTTACACTTAATGAGTTGGTATGTGTCCATAGCAGTGCATTGTGAAAAAGATTTCAGTTAAAACGTGTTAAGTGTGAACAGTGCCATAGGAAAACATGGGCATAACTTTGTAAATCAGTTTTTTTTCAGCTGATTAAGTGTAAAAGGGCCGTTACCTCCCACAAGTGTCAAGAGTCAATTTACACTGAAAAAGTAATTTTATTCAAGGTAACTCCACAAATATGCAACGCGTTTCACAGGTGATAACCCGCTTCATCAGGCAGTACAAGGAGTTGGGAGGAACAAATATACATGCTAGGAACTTATATACGTAATAAAAATCTAATTACAATGGTAAAACCCAATGTTATCCCTAAAATTGGTACAAATTGTAAATGAATGAAATTCTCGATTATATGTGTGTAGAGTGTAGACCGTCCTTCAGTATGAGTCAAAACCATATTATAAAGACATATATGAATCGTATACTAAACAGAGCCAATACTTAACCCAATATTATCCCTATGGATATGGATGCGGAAAAAGAAGAAGATCTCCATGCGGAACACAGGTGATCCTAGGATCCAGGTAATAAGAATACAGAGGCGCCAATAGAGTAAAATATGATTCCAAATTAAAACAAATTAAAATGTGGGTGGCAATGGTGGTCTTGCCTACCCCCACTAAGAAAAGGACCACTTTGTATGGTTAACAATATAGATTTAATCAATTTAGTACTCCAAGACAACAATTAATTTGCAACGCGTTTCACGGGACACAAGCCCGCTTCCTCAGGCAAAACACATATAAGTAGGAGCAACTGGAACGAGAAAACATAAAAGGAACCCATAAAACTCAAAATAAAATCAAAACAGAGTGGGTTCCTTTTATGTTTTCTCGTTCCAGTTGCTCCTACTTATATGTGTTTTGCCTGAGGAAGCGGGCTTGTGTCCCGTGAAACGCGTTGCAAATTAATTGTTGTCTTGGAGTACTAAATTGATTAAATCTATATTGTTAACCATACAAAGTGGTCCTTTTCTTAGTGGGGGTAGGCAAGTCCACCACTGCCACCCACATTTTAATTTGTTTTAATTTGGAATCATATTTTACTCTATTGGCGCCTCTGTATTCTTATTACGTGATATCCACCTGGTGGATGGGTGTGGACACCCTCTTTTTTTCTTCTACGCAGAGAGCGACTTTTAAGCCTGAGCGGGGACAGGCCTAATCTCCCCGTCTGCGATACAAGTGGTTGCCTAACTTGGCAACCTACAATTGTGAGTATAATCTTACTTATTTCTCACGACAATTATACCTACAATATTACACTATCGGGGGCTCTCGATTTTTCCCTTTTTCTCTCTTTTACTAGGATCCAGGTAATCGCTCTTCAGAAAAGAAAAAAGTGATCCAATAGATGCTAAAACTAGTTACCATTGACTCTACGCCCCATAGGGGCATGAACATAAAGGGCGTGGGAGGAAGCGCCCCAGGTATAAGAAGACATCTAAAAGCAGTTTAAAAGGAAAAAAGGTGGCTTACTTCAAAGAAAAAAGTCAAGTCAAGAGCAAATAAGCTGGAGAAAAGAATATTTATATGTTAGGAGCAGCACAGGAGAATTAGGAAATTTGGGCGCCTGAGGCAAATTGACTTTTTGGGCACTCTATAGGCGCTAATACAAAATTTCAGTTATTGGGCGCCAAAAGCATAAATTTGGGCGCCCGATAAATATTTTTTTTGATTTGGAAATATCGGTTTGCTAATTATCCTTTTTAAATTTGTTTTGAGAATTTCAATTTTGTAAATTATCGTTTTTAAATGTATTTATTGAGAAATGTATAATTTTTGGTATTTACGTCGGAGGAAGGGTATTTTAAGGTTAGCCGGCAGTGAGGGGTGTTTTAGGGTTAGGCGTCAGGCAGTGGGTCTAGTGGTTAGGTGTCAGGAAGTGGATCTTGGGGTTAGGTGTCAGGAAGGGGGGGGGGGGGGTTAGGGTTAGGCGTCAGGCAGTGGGTCTAGTGGTTAGGTGTCAGGAAGTGGATCTTGGGGTTAGGTGTCAGGAAGGAGGGGGTTAGGGTTAGGTGTCAGGAAGGGGGGTTTAGGGTTAGGCGTCAGGCAGTGGGTCTTGTGGTTAGGTGTCAGGAAGTGGATCTTGGGGTTAGGTGTTAGGAAGTGGATCTTGGGGTTTGTTGTTAGGAAGTAGATCTAGGGGTTAGGTGTCAGGAAGTGGATCTTGGGGTTAGGTGTCAGGAAGGAGGGGGTTAGGGTTAGGTGTCAGGAAGGGGGGTTTAGGGTAAGGCGTCAGGCAGTGGGTCTTGTGGTTAGGTGTTAGGAAGTGGATCTTGTGGTTAGGTGTGAGGAAGTGGATCTTGGGGTTTGTTGTTAGGAAGTAGATCTAGGGGTTAGGTGTCAGGAAGTGGATCTTGGGGTTAGGTGTTAAAAAGGGGGTCTTGGGGTTAGGTGTTAGGAAGTGGATCTTGAGGTTTGGTGTCAGGAAGGGGATCTTGGGGTTAGGTGTCAGGAAAGGGGTCTTGGGGTTAGGTAGGTGTCAGGAAGTTGATATTGGGGTTTGGTGTTAGGAAGGGGGGTTTAGGATAGTGTAATGGTTAAGGGCTCTGCCTCTGACACAGGTGACCAGGGTTCGAACCTCGACTATGCCTGTACAGTAAGCCAGCACCTATTCAGTAGGAGACTTTGGGCAAGTCTCCCTAACACTGCTACTGCCTATAGAGCGCGTCTTAGTGGCTGCAGCTATGGCGCTTTGAGTCCGCCAGGAGAAAAGCACGATATAAGTTTTTTGTTTTTTTTAGGGTTAGGTGTCAGGAGGGGGGGGGGGGGGTTAGGGTTAGGCATCAGGCAGTAGGTTTTGGGGTTAGGTGTCAGGAAGTGGATCTTGGGGTTTGGTGTCAGGAAGTGGATCTTGGGCACCAAAAGCATAAATTTGGGCGCCCGATAAATATTTTTTTTGTTTTGGAAATATCGATTTGCTAATTATCCTTTTTAAATTTGTTTTGAGAATTTCAATTTTGTAAATTATCGTTTTTAAATGTATTTATTAAGAAATGTATAATTTTTGGTATTTACGTCGGAGGAAGGGTGTTTTAAGGTTAGCCGGCAGTGAGGGGCGTTTTAGGGTTAGGTGTCAGGAAGTGGATCTTGGGGTTAGGTGTCAGGAAGTGGATCTTGGGGTTAGGTGTCATGAAGGAGGGGGTTAGGGTTAGGTGTCAGGAAGGGGGGTTTAGGGTTAGGCGTCAGGCAGTGGGTCTAGTGGTTAGGTGTCAGAAAGTGGATTTTGGGGTTAGGTGTCAGGAAGGAGGGGGTTAGGGTTAGGTGTCAGGAAGGGGGGTTTAGGGTTAGGCGTCAGGCAGTGGGTCTTGTGGTTAGGTGTTAGGAAGTGGATCTTGTGGTTAGGTGTGAGGAAGTGGATCTTGGGGTTAGGCGTCAGGCAGTGGGTCTTGTGGTTAGGTGTTAGGAAGTGGATCTTGTGGTTAGGTGTGAGGAAGTGGATCTTGGGGTTAGGTGTCAGGAAGTGGATCTTGGGGTCAGGTGTTAGGAAGTGGATCTTGGGGTTTGTTGTTAGGAAGTAGATCTAGGGGTTAGGTGTCAGGAAGTGGATCTTGGGGTTAGGTGTCAGAAAGGGGGTCTTGGGGTTAGGTGTTAGGAAGTGGATCTTGAGGTTTGGTGTCAGGAAGGGGATCTTGGGGTTAGGTGTCAGGAAAGGGGTCTTGGGGTTAGGTAGGTGTCAGGAAGTTGATATTGGGGTTAGGTGTTAGGAAGGGGGGTTTAGGAGAGTGTAATGGTTAAGGGCTCTGCCTCTGACACAGGTGACCAGGGTTCGAACCTCGACTATGCCTGTACAGTAAGCCAGCACCTATTCAGTAGGAGACTTTGGGCAAGTCTCCCTAACACTGCTACTGCCTATAGAGCGCGTCTTAGTGGCTGCAGCTATGGCGCTTTGAGTCCGCCAGGAGAAAAGCACGATATACGTTTTTGTTTTTTTTAGGGTTAGGTGTCAGGGGGGGGGGGGGGGGGAGGGTTAGGGTTAGGCATCAGGCAGTAGGTTTTGGGGTTAGGTGTCAGGAAGTGGATCTTGGGGTTTGGTGTCAGGAAGTGGATCTTGGAGTTTGGTGTCAGGAAGGGGGTCTTGGGGTTAGGTGTCAGAAAGTGGATCTTGGGGTTAGGTGTCAGGAAGTGGATCTTGGGGTTAGGTGTCAGGAAGTGGATCTTGGGGTTAGGTGTCAGGAAGTGGATCTTGGGGTTAGGTGTCAGGAAGGGGGGCTTTAAGGTGAGGGTTAGGAAGGGGGGCTTTGGGATGATGTGTCAGGAAGGGGAGTCTTAGGGTTAGGCGTCAGAAAGGGGGATTTTAGGGTTTAGGCCTCCCCGCGTCCTTTTTCCCCACACCCTTATTTAACTTATGCCACTACAGGTGATGCATTCTTGTGAGCTAGATTCCATTACCTCAGGTCATCAAGAAGTGTCTTATGGCGGTAAGCAGATAGCTCAAGTATATAGCATAGACGTTCTGAGCTATCTGCATACTGCAATAAGATGCTGATTGTTAACCTGAGGAAGCAGGATCGAGCCTGCAAAACGCATTGGCTGTACTGTTTCTAACATGCTGTTGGTGAGGAAAGCACCTTTTTTTCATTTTAAACTGCTTCTAGATGTTTTATTATACCTGGGGCGCCTCCTCCCACCCCCTTTATGCTCTCATCATCATCTCACGTCATCAACCATTATTTTGTCCCAGTCTTATACAAGAAAGAAAGAAACCTTTCTTATCATTGTCTGTCAATCAGCCTTTTCTCTTTTTGCCTGCTCTATTCACCTGACCAGATTAGCCAAATACCAAACTTATTAGCAAAGCCACAGAGCACAGTGAAACACATACAATAAAAAAATGAAGAATAACAATCACTGTGTCAAAATAGTGTGAGAAAACCTTTCTGCTATGACAGTGGAAAAAAAAGGCGTATTTATGATAACAGATAAATCCTCTCTATGGTAACCGCATACCATGTGCACAGAGGCCTGCAGAGGTCGCAGGGAGGATCTGGGGGTGGAAGAGAGTTTTGGGATGAAGCCAGGCTATTGCCTGCTGCTTCTCACAACAATTTCATGTAGAAAATTCAGAAATGTGGAATGGGCCATTAGCATGTTGCTACAAGAGATTGTATTGAAAAATCAGCTGTATACATCAGACCTCACACGAAAGTCTACCTTCAGAGCCCATCCTCAGGCAGGGATCCTAATATGGTTTTTTGAAGGGCTTGTGTACACGAAGTACACTACACCCAGACCTAACCACTTCCCTGGTGGTGCCTAACCCTAACCACCCTCTGGTGGTGCCTAACCCTAACCATCCCCCCCTGGTGGTGCCTAACCCTAAGCCCCCCAGTGGTACCTAACCCTAACCACCCCCCTGGTAATGCCTAACCCTAACCACCCCCCTGGAGGTGCCTAACCCTAAGCACCCCCTGGTGTTGCCTAACCCTAAGACCTCCCTGGTGGTGCCTAACCCTAAATCTCCACTGGTGGTGCCTAACCCTAATCTTGACAGTGTTACATTAAATCCATTCACTGTTTTGCAGTTAAATAACGTCTGCAGTTTGGCTTATGTAGGGCGCTATTGATAAATAACGTTACTGTTCTCAATAACGTCTGCTGTTTGGCATATGAACGGCGCTATGGATAAATGACGTTACTGTGTGCTGTTTTTCTTCTTTTTTCCCTGTGCGCCATTTTTATGCAGTACTAACGATAAATAGCGATAAGCGTATCTTTTTAATGCGGCGCCATTTTTATGCATAGGCACTGTGCGCCATTATTCACTGATCAGGTCTTTATGACTGTGGTCTGTGGGAAGAAAGTTGGTGGGGACTGAGCTGTTATTTTGTCATAATTACTTGGGTAAGGAGGCGTGGGCTGAGCTCTCAGGGGGACAGGCCCTTGAGAAAGAAAAGGCAGAGCTGTCAGTCGAGGAGGGTAGGGAGGCACATCACAAGTGAGAAGGGAAGGAAATAGGGCCCCCAGTAGAAGCCCAGGAAGATAGCCTCCCTAAGCCCGGGGCCTCATAGCAGTCGCTGTGTCTGCCATAGCATTTCCAACAACACTTGATTTAAGATTTAATTTAATTGAATCTTACTCTACATTTTTTTGTATCTGGGCTCAGAGAAGTTGTGCAGTTCCATTGCAGCAGATAGAGATGGCCCAAACAGTTTGCCAGCAGACAGTTCCCGGCGAATTTCCGCTGTTCGCAGTCTCGGCGAACTGAGAACATATGGCCATATGTTCGACCCACCCCTATTCATCATCATGGAGCCAAACTTTGACCTCTTACCTCACAGTCAGCAGACACATGGCAGCCAATCAGCTAGCACCTACTCTTGGACCCCCCACTCAGGACCGGTTCTAGCTACAATGAGGCCCCTGGGCAAAAGTAACCTGGGGACCCCCTAGCAATGCCCTCCCACAGCCACTGAGAAGACTCCCAGGACCCATACCACCAGAATCCCAGCCACACAAAACCATTAGGTGTCCATCATATGTCTCCAATAGCATTGTTGGGAACCTCATTATTCCCCTTCTCATTTCCCTTACAAATGTGTACATACATTGGGGTCTTACCTAATCCAGGCAGGACACAGGAGGCAGCACCATGCTCTACACTTCAAACTTCTCCTCACAGCACCTCTCTTCCTTGTTCCCTGTAGGCATGTATGGGGTCACCATAGCTGTAGGGGAGGGGACACACCCCTTGAGGGCTCCTAAAGGCTCTGAGGCCCTGGGGCAAATGCCCCTTTTGCCTTTTTGGAAGCGCCGTTCATGCCACCACTCCCCTATTAAAAAGCAGTTGCGGTGCCTATATTGGATTCATTCTGTGCTGGCTGCTGACGGTTAGTAAGAGCAGGGTCAGACGTGCTGCAGATAGGTAGGGAAAGCATTAGTTAGGCCTGTGTTCTTGTTCCTCTCTCGCTGTGAAAACACCCCAAACAGCCCTTTCGAGGGCTAGCACATCTGTCGCCTGTGTTTTTTTTTTGTGTGACACTCCACAGCCCACTGACACCCAGAGCTGTGCACACTACTGCTGTTGTTGCTACAGGCACAGCACCACTCCAGTGCATTATGTATAGGAATGTACTGTGATTTCTGCCCTTTAGGGATTAAAACCAGACTTTGCCTCAACTCCGTAATGTTTGGTGGGACTTTTGGCGTGGATCCCCCTCCAGCATGCCACATTCCAGGTGTTAGACCCCTTGAAACAACTGTATATTTTAACATTCCCCTGCCTATTGACGTCTATGGCGGTTCGCCGAGTTCACATGTCTGCAAACATTTGCGGAAGTTTGTGTTCGTGAACGGAAAATGATATGTCTGCCAAATCACTAATTGCAGGCTTTACATCTATCATAGGTGATATATATTATAATTAGTATAAGATATGAGTCCATTCGAATCTCAGATTACCAATATTTCTCTTACAACAATAGGAGTGCAATATCCTCAGCTTATATGAGGGCCGTGGAAAAATATGGAAATATGGAAGTCTTCATTTAGCTTTGCTGAATCCCCGGAGAACTGGCGACGGACACGGAATCTTCAGACTTCTAATTTCTGAACTTCTCAGGGAACCATAAAAGGGAAAGGCAGTTTTATCAGGAGACGTCGCTGGATGAAGTGTCCTTGCTCATTCTGCACAGTCACCGCAGACCTTCTCTGAAAACTGCAGCTCATCAGAGAGTTTGCTAGCTGGAAAGACAAATCCTGATTGCTTGCTGTAAAACGAGGGTTCCGATTTCTAGGGCCATTTTTCAGGACTCACCCCTATAAAAGTCACGTTTTTAATCTCTAACCTGTAACTACAAGAATAGCTTCTATTGCTGACAACTAAGGGCATGGGGGAAAAAAAAGCTTTCTTCTCTCTGCAAAATTGTGCTAATGACTGCATCTGCTGAGCCACTGATAACGAATCAAACAGAGTTTTGTAGACAAAGATTTGTAGACAGTCCCTAATCAGTGTTCATTGAGGTCTTGTGTGCAGCGCCCTGCCCCCAACCTCTCTACCCCTCCCCAAGTGCTCTGTACTGTAGTGATGCTGGAGGAGTCTGCAAAGCCAGTTCTGCGCCATCAGAGGAGGTCAGAGTGAGTGTAATAAGCTGCGGCTGGGAGCACACTCGTCAGTCCGTTTTTTCTGTATGCATTTTCTGCACACCAAGGGCTTGATTCACTAAACCGTGATAACTCAAATATCACACCTTATCAAAGATATCACACCTTATCAAAGTTAGCATGCCTTATCAGAGTAGCATAATGAGCACTACGACCGTGAAGGGGCTCAGGGCGGGACGAATGCCATTGCCATTTAGCAGGCATATGTTCGTAGTACTCGCTGTTATACTCTTATAAGGTGTGATATCTTTGATAAGGTGTGATATCTTTGATAAGGTGTGATATTTGAGTTATCACGGTTTAGTGAATCAAGCCCTATGTGTGTCTGTAAGTGTGAAACATGCACGTTTTATCACAGAAGCTAATATAATTGATAGAGAAAATGCCTGCAGTGCTTCACTGCTGTCTCTATTTATCTGCATGGGGAAACACATTCAACTGTGCACTAGCCAATGAAATAACACTGGTTCTCAGTTTACCTGTGCAGGAAGGGAGGCGGGAGGGGCCCCATCCAAAGTTTCGCAAGGGGGCCAAGTGATTTCTAGTTACGCCCCTGCTCCCTCTGCTTTTGCTAATAATTTTACTATTAGTTATACTTCTTCTACCAATACACTTGATAATAGCATTACTTTTTATTTTTCTACTACTTCTAGCACTACACTTACTGCTGCAACCCTTTCAACCACTAGCACTACACATACTACTGCTGCTACTAGCACAGCACTACTGCTACCACTACTCCTGCTGCTACTAGCTCTAGTCTACACTTACTACTGCTACCACTACTGCTGCTGCTACTAGCTCTACACTTACTACTGCTACCACTACTGCTGCTGCTACTAGCTCTACACTTACTACTGCTACCACTACTCCTGCTACTACTGCTGTTACTAGCTCTACACTTACTACTGCTACCACTACTGCTGCTGCTGCTACTAGCTCTACACTTACTACTGCTACCACTACTCCTGCTACTACTGCTGCTACTAGCTCTACACTTACTACTGCTACCACCAGGGTCAGACTGGGACACTAAGGGCCCACCAAGGAAGTTTCACCCTGGGCCCGCCCCCCCCCCTGAAACCTCCCCCCTCCCCCATTTTGGGCTCACATACACATGTACTCTAGAAATTTTGCTTGATTTTATGGTAGGGAATAGATTGTAAGCACTTCTGAGGACAGTCTCCAATAGGGATATGTCCACATGCGGCGCGCGCATAAGTAGCGGTGTTATCCACAGAGATTAGGTCCGACCAGATACATTTTAGATAAAATAATCAAGTAGTTATGACAAAATGCAATCAGATTGGCGGCAGATTCCCCACAAAATGCAAATAGATTGGCGGCAGATATCCCCACAAAATGCAATTAGTTTGGCAGCAGATATCCCCACAAAATGCAATCAAATTGGCAGCAGATATCCCCACAAAATACAATTAGATTGGCGGCAGATATCCCCACAAAGGCAGGTCCCCAGTTAGTGGGGGCCCCCATGCTGGAAGGGGGTGCAGTGGGCACAGAGCAGCGGGGAGGGGGGGAAGAATCCCCCCTTCCTCACCTGGAGCCCCCCCAGACCCCCTCCCTCACCTGGAGCCCCCCCTTCCCAGTTTAGGTAGGCAGGTCACAGGTGTCCCCAGTTAGGTGGGCAGCCAGGTCTAAGTTCCCCCCCAGCTTGATAGGGGGGGCAGTGGGCACACAGAGCGACGGGGAGGGGGGGAATCTTCCCCCCCTCCCTCACCTAGGGCCCCCCCTTCCACGCTCCCCCATCCGCACTCCCCCTCCCTCCAAAATTGCAGCCAGTGGCAGCGAACGGGGAATAGCTTACCGGCATGATGACATCAGAGGAGATCCATAGCTCTGCGTGCCGCTGGCTGGTCTCCGTCTCCTGCAATGCACTTACCAATCACGCTCTCGCAGTACTTCCTGTGAGAGCGTGATTGGTCAGTGCATTGCAGGAGACGGAGACCAGCCAGCGGAGAGAGCTATGGATCTCTTCTGATGTCATCATGCCGGTAAAGCTATTCCCATCCCCGCTCGCTGCCGCTGGCTGCAATTTTGGAGGGAGGGGGAGCTCTACACTTACTACTGCTACCGCTACTCCTGCTGCTACTAGCTCTACACTTACTACTGCTACCACTACTGCTGCTGCTACTAGCTCTACACTTACTACTGCTACTACTAATCCTGATACTCCTGCTGCTTCTAGCTCTACACTTACTACTGCTACCACTACTCCAGCTGCTACTAGCTTTACACTTACTACTGCTACCACTATTCTTGCTACTATTAACACTGCACTTACTACTGCTACCACTACTCCAGCTGCTACTAGTTCTACACTTACTACTGCTACCACTATTCTTGCTACTATTAACACTACACTTACTACTGCTACCACTACTCCAGCTACTACTAGCTCTACACTTACTACTGTTACCACTACTCCAGCTACTACCACTACACTTACTACTGCTACCACTACTCCTGCTAGTCTCTACACTTACTACTGCTACCACTACTCTAGCTACTACCACTACACTTACTACTGCTATCACTACTCCAGCTTCTTCTAGCACTACACTTGCTACTGCTACCACTACTCCAGCCAGGGGTGCAGATAGGGTTTTGGTGGCACCAAGCAGTCTATAACTTGAGGCCCCCTCCCCCAACCCCTTCCATGAATGTAGAGGCACAAAATGGGTGTGGCCCCACCACCGGAGCTGGAAAGTGGGTGTGGCCTAGGCATGATGTGGGTGGAGCCAAATATTTGCAAAATACAGGTAGTACCGATTAATATATGAGATAGGATACAGGTGGTGCTCTCAGTATAGGTAGTGAGCTATAGGTGCTGCAGTATATAGGTATCCAGGCATATGTGGTGCCCTCAGTATAGGTAGCGAGGTTTAGGTGCTGCAGTATAGGTATCCAGGTACATGTGGTGCCCTCAGTATAGGTAGCGAGATACAGGCGCTGCAGTATAGATATCTAGGTACATGTGGTGCCCCAGTATAGGTAGCGAGATACAGGCGCTGCAGTATAGATATCTAGGTACATGTGGTGCCCCAGTATAGGTAGCCAGGAATAGGTGCAGCCAGTATAGATAGCCAGGAATAGGTGTAGGCAGGAATAGGTAGTCAGAAATAGGTGTAGCCAGGAATAGGTTTAGCCATAAATAAGTAGCCAGGAATAGGTGCAGCCAGGAATAAGTAGTCAGGAATAGGTGTAGCCAGGAATAGGTAGCCAGAAATAGGTAGTCAGGAATAGGTGTAGCCAGGAATAGGTAGTCAGGAATAGGTGTAGCCAGGAATAGATAGTCAGGAATAGGTGTAGCCAGTATAGATAGTCAAGAGTAGGTGCAGCCAGGAATAGGTAGTCAGGAATAGGTGTAGCCAGGAATAGGTGGTCAGGAACAGGAGTAGCCATGAATAGGCAGTCCGTCCCCCCTCCCCGTTTACCGATTCTGCCGTCCGGTCCCCTCCTCCTGTCAGATCCCCCTCCTGCCCGGCGGCTGTTCACACCGCATATCAGCGGTGACATGCAAGCAGCCGGCAATGCTCAGTGCTGCTCGTATGCAGGAAGTGACGTTTACTTCCTGTACACCAGCAGCACCAATATTGGGCATTTCCTCGCTTCCGGCTGCTTGCATTACCGCTGATATGTGGTGTAAACAGCCACCGGACAGGAGGTGGATCTGACAGGAGGGGACCAGGTGGCAGAGTAGTAAAGTGGCGGGGGGGGGGGGGGGAGTGCCTCACTATCCTGGCGGCGCCCCTGGCTCCAGCTTCTTCTAGCACTACACTTACTACTGCTACCACTACAGCTGCTACTACTAGCTTTACACTTACTACTGCTACCACTACTCCTGCTACTACCACTACACTTACCACTGCTATCACTACTCCAGCTGCTACTAGCTCTACACTTACTACTGTTACCACTACTCCAGCTACTATTAGCTCTACACTTACTACTGTTACCACTACTCCAGCCACTACCACTACACTTACTACTGCTACCACTACTCCTGCTACTACTAGCTCTACACTTACTACTGTTACCACTACTCCAGCTACTACTAGTTTTACACTTACTACTGCTACCACTACTCCTGCTACTACTAGCATTACACTTACTACTGTTACCACTACTCCAGCTACTACTAGCTCTACACTTACTACTGTTACCACTACTCCTGCTACTATTAGCTCTACACTTACTACTGTTACCACTACTCCAGCTACTACTAGTTTTACACTTACTACTGCTACCACTACTCCTGCTACTACTAGTTTTACACTTACTACTGCTACCACTACTCCTGCTACTACTAGCATTACACTTACTACTGTTACCACTACTCCTGCTACTACTAGTTTTACACTTACTACTGCTACCACTACTCCTGCTACTACTAGTTTTACACTTACTACTGCTACCACTACTCCTGCTACTACTAGCATTACACTTACTACTGTTACCACTACTCCTGCTACTACTAGTTTTACACTTACTACTGCTACCACTACTCCTGCTACTACTAGCATTACACTTACTACTGCTACCACTACTCCTGCTACTACTAGTTTTATACTTACTACTGCTACCACTACTCCTGCTACTACTAGCATTACACTTACTACTGTTACCACTACTCCAGCTACTACCACTACACTACTTTTGCTACTACTAGCTTTACACTTACTACTGCTATTGCTACTCCAGCTGCTATTGGCTCTACACTTACTACTGCTATTGCTACTCCAGCTGCTATTGGCTCTACACTTACTACTGCTATTGCTACTCCAGCTGCTATTGGCTCTACACTTACTACTGCTATTGCTACTCCAGCTACTACTAGCTCTATACTTTCTACTGCTACCACTACTACTTGACTAGCACTCCATTTATTAAAGGGGCACTTTGGCGAAAAATTGTAAAATTTAAAATTTGTGCAAACATAGACAAATAAGAAGTATGTTTTTTCCAGAGTAAAATGAGCCATAAATTACTTTTCTCCTATGTTGCTTTCACTTACAGTAGGTAGTTGAAATCTGACAGAAGCAACAGGTTTTGGACTAGTCCATCTCTTCATGGGGGATATTCAGCAAGGCTTTTATTCTTTATAAAGATATTCCCTAAAAAGGATTTAAATGATGCAGGTTAGCGTTCCTGCTCGCTACACAGTTTTTTGGCAGTTGGACAGAGCAACTGCCATTCACTAAATGCTTTTGAAATTAAATAAATCCCTGAGAATCTCCAATGAAAAGACGGACTAGTCCAAAACCTGCTGTAAGTGACAGCAACATAGTAGAGAATTAATTCATGGCTCATTTTAATCTGGAAAAAACGTACTTCTTATTTGTATATGATTGCACATATTTTACATTTTACAATTTTTCGCTTTAGTGCCCCTTGAGGGCTCGTTTCCACTATTGCGGTGCGGAATCGCCTGGATTCCACCGCTGATGAAATTGCATGTGGATGCGATTCCCCATGCGTTTTTTGCCACGTATTTGCATAGGTGAGGGTATATGCGATTTTAACCATGTCACTGCCTGTGTGAATTTACATTGGTACCTATGCAAATTCGCATGCGAATTTGCGGCAAAAAACGCATGGGGAAAACGCATGCGATTTCCCTATTAAATACATTGCATGTGATTCGCATGCGATTCGCATGCATTCCACTCGCAGGCGAATTCTGCGGCTCTTTTGTGCGTTTTTTCACCGCTGAAAAAAACGCACCTCAACAACGCTACAGTAGAAACAGGCCCATCCACTTGCATTACATGTGCGAATTCGCGATAGTGGAAACGAGCTCTCAATGTTACTTCCGCGGAAGGTTCGGTTCGCGTTAAAGTTCGCGAACCGCAATAGACTTCAATGGGGATGCGAACTTTGAAAAAAAAAATAATTATGCTGGCCACAAAAGTGTTGGAAAAGATGTTTCAAGGGGTCTAACACCTGGAGGGGGGCATGGCGGAGTGGGATACACGCCAAAAGTCCCCAGGAAAAATCTGGATTTGACGCAAAGCAGCGTTTTAAGGGCAGAAATCATATTGAATGCTAAATGACAGGCCTAAAGTGCTTTAAAACATCTTGCATGTGTATACATCAATTAGGTAGTGTAATTAAGGTACTGCTTCACACTGACACACCAAACTGTTCACTGAACAGAACAGGTATGCAGTGGCGGGTCCACTGAACAGAACAGGTATACAGTGGCGGGTTCACTGAACAGAACAGGTATGCAGTGGTGGGTTCACAGAACAGGTATGCAGTGGTGGGTTCACAGAACAGGTATGCAGTGGCAGGATCACTGAACAGGTATGCAGTGGTGGGTGGGTTCACAGAACAGGTATGCAGTGGTGGGTTCACAGAACAGGTATGCAGTGGTGGGTTCACAGAACAGGTATGCAGTGGTGGGTTCACAGAACAGGTATGCAGTGGTGGGTTCACAGAACAGGTATGCAGTGGCAGGATCACTGAACAGGTATGCAGTGGTGGGTGGGTTCACAGAACAGGTATGCAGTGGTGGGTTCACAGAACAGGTATGCAGTGGCAGGATCACTGAACAGGTATGCAGTGGTGGGTGGGTTCACAGAACAGGTATGCAGTGGCAGGATCACTGCACAGGTATGCAGTGGTGGGTGGGTTCACAGAACAGGTATGCAGTGGCAGGATCACTGAACAGGTATGCAGTGGTGGGTGGGTTCACAGAACAGGTATGCAGTGGTGGGTTCACAGAACAGGTATGCAGTGGCAGGATCACTGAACAGGTATGCAGTGGTGGGTGGGTTCACAGAACAGGTATGCAGTGGCAGGATCACTGAACAGGTATGCAGTGGTGGGTGGGTTCACAGAACAGGTATGCAGTGGCAGGATCACTGAACAGGTATGCAGTGGTGGGTGGGTTCACAGAACAGGTATGCAGTGGCAGGATCACTGAACAGGTATGCAGTGGTGGGTGGGTTCACAGAACAGGTATGCAGTGGCAGGATCACTGAACAGGTATGCAGTGGTGGGTGGGTTCACAGAACAGGTATGCAGTGGCAGGATCACTGAACAGGTATGCAGTGGTGGGTGGGTTCACAGAACAGGTATGCAGTGGCAGGATCACTGAACAGGTATGCAGTGGTGGGTGGGTTCACAGAACAGGTATGCAGTGGCAGGATCACTGAACAGGTATGCAGCCAGGAAAAGCTAAGCCTAACTAATCTTTCCCTATGAGAGACAGACAGCAGCTCGCCCTACTCTCTCTAATGCAGGCACACGAGTGGCCGTAATGGCCGCCGCTGCCTGCCTTATATAAGGGGGGTGGGGCTCCAGGGGCTAGTGTAGCCTAATTGGCTACACTGGGCCTGCTGACTGTGATGTAGAGGGTCAAAGTTGACCCTCATAGTGCATTGTGGGGCGAACCGAACTTCCGGAAACGTTCGCCTGCGGGAGGCGAACGCGAACCACCGAAGTTCGCCGGGAACCGTTCGCCGGCGAACCGTTCGGCCCATCTCTACTGATAAGAACCCTCTGGATGTCTGATGTACAGATGTACAACCTTCCTATGATTTAATAATGGTCTAACTCATTGGCATTCGGCAACACAGCAGCAATTACTGGAGGAGATAAGTAAACAGAACACTTTCTCGAGCCCAGCTGTTAAAATGAACGAAAGTAAGGAAGGTCATGCTCATACATTTCTAAGCCACGCCCCCTTTCTTTTTCAGCGCTGCTCCCTATTTCATCAGGCTGTGTGATCTTTTACACAGTTGCTAGAGAATGCCACAGTGCAGATGATATTACATAAAGAAGAAATACCAGGGAACATATGCTGAGCTCCCTGCTTATGCATCTGTGATGTCATCATGCTGTATGACTGGTACGCAGTGGCTGCAGTATGGACAGTCATTGAAGCAGGTAATTTGGGTCGGATTTTTGGGAGCCACAGTAGGCGCATGTTGAACTATCTATCGGGCACCGCGGGTGCTCAAATTATGCCTCTTTGCAGATATAAGGATACATGATGAGATAGACATGTGTATCAGTGAGGGTCACACTGTAGTCACTTCCTGTCTGAGTCAGGACTGAGCCAGCCACTTACATACCTGATATTTAACTCTTTCAGGCAGAGAAAGAAAAAAAGGAACACAGCATAGTTATTAGTGTGCTAGGCGTTGTACATACACATGTCTATCTCATCATGTCACATGTCACTTCGGGTATCCTTTAAGAAGTGCCTACAGCGGCGCCCGAGAAATTATGTTTTTCAGCAGGGTTGGCAAGGGGGGAGTGGTTAGGGTTAGGTATGGGGGGCTGTTAGGGTCAGGCGTCAGGTAGGGAGGGTAGTCCTTTAAAGCGGGCAGCACGGCGGCATAGTGGTTAACACTCTCACTTTGCAGCGCTGGGATCCCGGTTCCAGCCAAGCACTATCTGCACAAAGTTTGTATGTTCTCTCCATGTATGCATGTTTTTTTCCGGACACTCCGGTTTCCTCCCATATGCCAAAACATAGACATTAGTTAATTAGCTACCCCTAAATTGGTCCTAGACCACGATACATGCAAGCCCCCCAACTGTCCCGAATCCTGTGGGACTGTCCCGATTTGGGGGGGCTCTCCCGCTATTATGTGTCCCGGACAGCTGGGCAGAGAGGGGGGGAAATGATCGAGGCACCAGCCGCGTCAATACGGTATGTGGGATGGGTGGCTGCCATTACATTCCTCCCTCCCTTCCTCCTAATGTGCCCCGAGTGTCCCCCTGCTTGCAGAGTAAAGTGCGCAGTGGAGCGGGCTGTTATTTAATCTTACCTTTGATCCTCATGTACCGGCATCTGGCTTCACTCTACTTCCTGTGACATCACAGGAAGCAGGAAGCAGAGAAGAGCGAGATGCCGGTATGTGAGGATGGACGGTAAGATGACAGCCCGCTCCGCTGCGCACTTTACTCTGCAAGCAGGGGGACAATGGGGGGCACATTAGGAGGAAGGGAGGGGGGTATGTAATGCCGACACACATCCCACATCGGCGCGGCTGGCACCTTGATCATTTTTTTTCACCTCCTCCCCACCCACGGGCACCTTTACCCTCTTCCCCACCCACGGGCAGGGATGGATCTGGGGCGTCAAAATTTTGATGGGGAATGGCAGTTTAGGTGCCAAAACCTGACGTTGCCCCAGGCGCAACGTGGTCTAAATCCATCCCTGCCAACGGGCACCCTTACCCTCCTCCGCACATTGGTTATTTAGTTTGAGAGAGTAATAATTAAGGAAAAAAAAAAGATTCTTAAAAAATGTTTTTGGTGGGCGTGACTAGGGTGTGTGTTGGGGGTGTGTTTAGGGCTATCAGCAGTGAACAGTGAATAGACTGCAGGGCATCTCTGCCAAAAGCTAACAATGTTCTTTTGCTATGGAGCAGCATGGAGAGGCGGCGCAAATAGAAGAACAATTGTCAGTCTGGATCTCATGGCGAAGCATCAGGGAGGATCGGGGGCAAAACATTAGGGAGGATCAGGTGCTGCTGTACACACGTTAGATTCTCGGCAGAGGCGGCCCCCACTGACCATTATAAATCGCCAGCGCTATTTCAAGCGCTAAGCAATTTTTTGCGCTTTTTAAAAATCGCCTTTCCCTACGTTTCCTAAACGCTTTTGCGGAGCATTTTTTTTCTCACTTCCTGACGTCAGTCAGGAAGTGAACTATTTTACAATGTATTTATTCATGAAAGCGATGGGGAAATCGCTATACAAAGCACTTTTTTAAGCGCTTTGCGATTTCCCTATACCTTCCATTATAGCCAAATCAGCCCGAAAATCGCTTTGGGGAGTGGATCGCAATTGAATTATTATTATTATTGATTTATAAAGCGCCAACATATTCCGTGGCGCTGTACAAAGTAGGAAACAAACATGGGGTACATAATAATACAGACAATGCTGTACACCAAAATACAAGATACATAATTAGTGACAAAATACAAAGAATGGTACAAAATACAAATTATCGAATTGGTAATGACAGTGATAAAATTAACATGATGAATAAAATGTATAATGGTTACCAAGACACAAAAGGGGGAGAGAGCCCTGCCCTTGCGAGCTTACAATCTAAAGGGAATGGGGGGGGGGGGGGGTAGTATACAACAAATATATAGAGGCTTTGTGTTTTTAGGTAGTAGGAGTGCAATTTGGTCTTAGGACAAAGGGAAGTGGCCTAAGGTAGCACATATGCTTGTCAGAACAAGTGTGTTTTTAGAGAGCGTTTAAAGGCAACAAAGGTTGGCGAGTGACGGATGTGTTGTGGGAGGGCATTCCAGAGGAGGGGTGAAGCGCGTGCAAAATCTTGTAAGCGTGAATGTGAATCGCTCCTATATGAACACTCTCATAGGGAATCATTGCACAAGCGCTTTTAGGGCGATTTTCAAAATCGCCAGCGCTTAAAAAAACCTGAAAACAAGCCCTCAGTGCATGTATAAGGCTTTATTCAGAGCTGCTGAGAATCTAATGCAGTACTGTGAGGCCTTGTTCACATTGCGTTCGGCTCGCATGTCCGTCCGCGGTGGGCTTATTTTGAGGCGTTTTTCTTTTTTCGTTTCTTTTGATTCCCGGCCCTTGGCTGGGCGATTCTTTTTTGTGGTTAGCGGTTTCCAACGCGTTTTTCCCAAGCATTTTGGTAATTCACTCCCTGACGCAAGTCAGGACTCTTTGATCTGGAAAAGAATAAATACAATGTATTTATTCTTAAAAACCCGAATGCAATCGCTCCACAAAGCGGTTTTGTGAGCGTTTTGCGTTTTTCCTATACAGTCTATTGAGGCTGAATCGCCTCAAAAATGGCTCAAGTATCGCTTATCTAAACGGATCAGAAACAAACCGCTTAGATATGAACTATCACATAGAGAATCATGGCGTAAGCGCTTTCAGGGCGATTTTGAAAAATCGCCCGCGCTTAAAAAATAACATAAACGCCTGCGGTGAAAACAAGCCCTGAAAGAGGATTTCTCCTAAAAACACACACACATAGAATTTAAAAAAAGCTTAGTTCTCTAATTCTTACATTGCCCGATTATTTCAAGCAGGGCTTTGGTGTACTGTCGGAGATCAGAAGGTTATCGGCTGGTCACGGCTGGTTCTAGACACTTGATACCTGTGCCAGGATAATCCAACCACTGAATGATTTTCTTTCAAACTGGTTTAATTCCTGTCTTGCGTAATCCTGCGTGGATTGCCAGGCAGGCGCTCAGCCGACAGCCTCTGGTTCAGGGGAACAATAACTAAAAGCTGGGAAAGTTCAGCCTATCAAGTTTTCCTGTGAAATCTACCCTATAGAAGAGTCAGTTACACTCACCTCCAATTGCTTGTGTTGGCTTATCGGTGCGTGTATTGAAGTGAGGTGTAACCTTTATACTTAAAGGATACCCGAAGTGACGTGTGACATGATGAGATAAACATGTGTATGTACACTTGTACAGTGCCTAGCACACAAATAACTATGCTGTGTTCCTTTTTTTCTTTCTCTGCCTGAAAGAGTTAAATATCAGGTATGTAAGTGGCTGACTCAGACAGGAAGTGACTACAGTGTGACCCTCACTGATAAGAAATTCCAACTATAAAACACTTTCCTACCAGAAAATGGCTTCTGAGAGCAAGAAAAAGCCATGCTGAAGGGGAGAGCAGGCAGTAAGGGGGCAGCGGTGGGGAGGGGGTCGGTCCCCCCCTCTCCCTCACCTGGGACTCCCGTCCCCGCTCCCCCTCCAGCTAGTTTTAATCATTTAAACATAGTTTAAAATCAATATAATGTAGCAGGTGGCGAGCGGGGAACGTACTTCCTTGCACTCCACCGCTCGCCACGTCACTTCCTGTAATGCCGTCCAGTGGACATCAGAGGACGGCATTACCGGAAGTGACGCGGCAGCGGTGGGACGCAAGGAAGTAAATTCCCCGCTCGCCGCCTGATACATTATATTGTTTTTATACTATCTTGAAATTATTGAAACCCCCCCCAGGCTGTGACACAGAAACAGGTCAGTTTCTGTGTCAAAATTTTCCTGTGTAGAGGGAAATCCATCTTTCCATTGCCTGCCATTACCCCTGCGTGTATCCGGGTCCAGATCCGTTGCATGAAAATGCAGCAGATCCGGACCTTCCGTTCAGGTTTTGAAAACGGGTCCCCGCAAACGCAGACAGATCTGTTTTTTTCTTGGGTGAAGACGGCTGCTGTTTTTAACATTTGTATCCGGGGCTCCGTTTTTCATCAGGGCTGTAAAACGAAGCCACAGATACGTTTCTGGACTTAGTGTGGACTAGGCCTAAGAGGCAGCCCAGGGCTCCCAACCCCCCAACACCTTAAAGGAGTTATCAGGCAAATGTAACAAAATAAGCGCTACTTACCCGGGGCTTCCTCCAGCCCCAAGCTCTCAGCATGTCCCTCGCCGCAGCCCTGCCTGCAGCCGTTCGCCGCAGCTCTGTCCCAGTCCCCGGCAATGATGTCAGGCCGACCTCCAGGTGCGTTTTTGCATGCAATGTTAGTCAATGGGCCGCACCAAAAAATGCATATAAAAATGCATATGTGTTTTGTAGCATTTTTAAAAACGCTGGTTTTGTTGCATACTTTTCAAAAACGCACATAATGAAAGTCAATGGTGACGCAATTTAATGCGTTTTGTATGCGTTTTTATATGCGTTTTTTTATTTTTTTTAAAAAAACCAATGTTTTCTGATGTATTTCTGCTTCCTGTTATCTTCCTAGTGATTTGCATAAAACGCAATAGAAAAACGCATGGAAACGCACACAAAACGCAAATACGATTTGTAAATGCGAACCGCAAACGTGTAAAAATGCATGCAAAACGCACAAAAACTCATGTGCGGAAACAAAAACGCAAACACATAGAAAACGCATGGAAAGCGCAATACAAATGCATATGCATAAAAATGCGATGTTTCCCGCACTGCTAAGTGTGCACCCAGCCTCATCTCTAATTATCTGGCTTGCAGTCACTGCCATGTATCCCCTTTTCTTATTTCTCTCTGCTTCATACACAATAGGAGAATGATGGCTGAGTGAGTTGTGCGCCCCCTCCTACACTGTGCCCTGAGGCTGGAGCCTCTCTCGCCTCTGCCTCGGCCCGGAGAGACAGTGTTCAGATGCGGTATGCACCTTCCTCCCTCTGTGCCGTGAAGTCTGCTATAATCTCCTAGAACAGGGGTCTCAAACTCAATTTACCTGGGGGCCACAGGAGGCAAAGTCAGGATGGGGCTGGGCCGCATAAGGGATTTCACAACCAGCAGCTTCGTCCCCCCATCCCTTGCATTGATTATTATTTCAAAATCAAATTCACACTGAAGTGAAATATTTTGCCTATTTTACCTTATAGTTCGCTTCAGTGCTCCCATTACAAGTAATCCGCCGCGTCCCCGCCACAAAACGAGGGCTGCAGAGCCCCCAAATCGCCCGGGGGGCAATCCGCCGGCATTTCCTGGAAGGGGCAGAGCTTTGAACTTCAGCTCTGCCCCTCCTGACGTCAATCTTTGCCCGCCCCTCTCACTCTTCCTTCACAGAGAGGGGCGGGGAGAGGCGGCGATCCGTGCGACGATTGATGTCAGGAGGGGCAGAGCTAAAGCTGAAAGCTCTGCCCCTTCCAGGAAATGCTGCCGTATTGCCCCACGGGCGTTTAGCGGCGGGGATGCGGCGGATTACTTGGGAGCACTGAAGCGAACTATAAGGAAGCTTTTGCCGGCAGGGGGCCACAAAATATTGTATCGAGGGCCGCAAATGGCCCGCGGGCCGCGAGTTTGAGACCCCTGTCCCTAGAATAAGATAAGAGAACTTATACCCAAAATACAAAGCTGCACCAGAGTTCCCTTGGTTATCTGCAAATCTATAGCCCACTTTCCGTATCTGCATTGTGTCTATATAATGGGCTGTGATCTGGGGACTCTGGCTTCCTTGACTCACACCAATGTAAGCAGTGTATTAGGTAACAGCAATATAGATAATGTCACATGTGATAAGATGGCTGGGCTGATGAAAGAAGCGGCCTTCACTTTGTTTTTTCTTTCAGCTGTTAAATTTTACAACTGTTTAAAAAAAGCTGCCTGTATAGGTGGCTGAGCATGGATCAGTGAATAATGGTGCACAGCGCCTATGCATACAAATGGCGCCGCATTAAAAAGATACGCTTATCGCTATTTATCATTAGTACTGCATAATCATGGCGCACAGGGAAAAAAGAAGAAAAACGGCACACAGTAACGTTATTTATCAATAGTGCCGTTCATATGCCAAACAGCAGACGTTATTGTGCACAGTAACGTTATTTATCAATAGCGCCCTACATAAGCCAAACTGCAGACGTTATTTAACTGCAAAACAGTGAATGAATTTAATGTAACACTGTCAAGGTTAGGGCTAGGCACCACCAGGGGGGGAGTCTTAGGGTTAGGCACCACCAGGGGGGTGGTTAGGGTTAGGCACCACCAGGGGGGTGGTTAGGGTTAGGCACCACCAGGGGGGTGGTTAGGGTTAGGCACCACCAGAGGGTGGTTAGGGTTAGGCACCAACAAGGGAGTGGTTAGGATTAGGCACCACCAGGGGGGTCTTAGGGCTAGGCACCACTAGGGGGGGTCTTAGGGTTAGGCACCACCAGGGGGGTGGTTAGGGTTAGGCACCACCAGGAGGGTGGTTAGGGTTAGGCACCACTGGGGGGGGTCTTAGGGTTAGGCACCACCAGGAGGGTGGTTAGGGTTAGGCACCACCGGGGGGGTCTTAGGGTTAGGCACCACCAGGGGAGTGGTTAGGGTTAGGCACCACTGGGGGTCTTAGGATTAGGCACCACCAGGGGGGTCTCAGGGTTAGGCACCACTAGGGGGGTCTTAGGGTTAGGCTCCACCAGGGGGGTGGTTAGGGTTACCACTAGGGTAGTGGTTAGGGTTAGGCGCCACCAGGGGGGTCTTAGGGTTAGGCACCACCAGGGGGGTGGTTAGGGTTAGGCACCACCAGGAGGGTGGTTAGGGTTAGGCACCACCGGGGGGTCTTAGGGTTAGGCACCACCAGGGGAGTGGTTAGGGTTAGGCACCACTGGGGGTCTTAGGATTAGGCACCACCAGGGGGGTCTCAGGGTTAGGCACCACTAGGGGGGTCTTAGGGTTAGGCTCCACCAGGGGGATGGTTAGGGTTAGGCACCACCAGGGGAGTGGTTAGGGTTAGGCGCCACCAGGGGGGTGGTTAGGGTTAGGCACCACCGGGGGGGGGGTTTATGGGTTAGGGATAGGTACAGAGAGGGTTCTATGTGTTAACGCTAAATAACGATAAGGCTTTAACGCTAAATAACAATAAGGCTTTAACGTTAAATAGCGATAAGCGGCAAACGGATTAGCGGCAACACCGTGCGCCATTATTCTCAGGCGCCATTTTCAGATAGACCCGGCTGAGCAAGTTATGCATCCTGACTAAAGTCCTCCACAGACGTTGGAGGACAGTTAAAGCTGCCCATACACTATACAATTTTCCCTGGCAGATAAGACCACTTTGATCGAATCTGCCCAGGATTGGTGCAACAACATGGCTAATGCTAGTAGATTTCCGCCTGAAAGTGACTGACATTATAGATGGGGCAGGTTGGGTTTTTTCTTTTTATTTGAAAGGGGTCAGGGACATTGGCATGGCGGGGGCTCGGTGGTATGTACGTAACAGGGCCCCCAGGATGTGGAAACTGGACTATTTGGGGCGCAAATGTATTTTAGCGGTATTTGGGCACCGGAGCGGAAATGTGGGCACTGATGCATACCACAATGTATCATGCACCCAAATTATGTCTCAATGCGCCTATGGGGTGCAGACTTGGCGATGGGGTGGGGAGTGGGCAGGTAATTAGGCGTTAGGTAGGTAGTTTGGGGATTTAAAGGGATACTGTAGGGCAGAGACAAGGTCCTCCAGCACCCAAGGCTGAGACACCAAAGTGCGCCCCTCCATCCATGCAACCCCAGCCCTTACACACTGATTGCTATTTGACTGAGAGGCGCCCCAGGGCCACCAACACCTTAATCTCTAGTTATCTGGCTTGCAGTCACTGCCATGTATCCCATTTTCCTATTTCTGAGTAAGTTATGCGCCCCCTCCTACACTGCGCCCTGAGGCTGGAGCCTCTCTTGCCTCTGCCTCGGCCCGGCCCTGCTGTAGGGGGTCGGGGGAAAATGAGTTGAACTTACCCGGGGCTTTTAATGGTCCCCCGCAGACCTCCTGTGCCCGCGCAGCCACTCACCGATGCTCTGGCCCCGCCTCCGGTTCACTTCTGGAATTTCAGACTTTAAAGTCTGAAAACCACTGTGCTTGCGTTGCCATGTCCTTGATCCCGTTGATGTCACCAGGAGCGTACTGCGCAGACACAGACTATACTGGGCTTGTGCCATACACTCCTGGTGACATCAGCGGGATCGAGGACACGGCAACGCAGGCGCAGTGGTTTTCAGACTTTAACCTATCTTGGTTCCTGGACGTAGAAACTACGTGCGCTACCGCGCGCCCCCGCGGCCGATCGCGCGCGTGCACGCGCACTCCCGGCCGCAGATTCGGTAGCCAGGGAATCAATGTATCGGGCTATGGTGCCCGATCACTGATTCCTCTCCCCCGCTGAAAAAGCGACAGCTTCTCTCGGAAGCTGCGCCTTTTCTGGCCGTTCCCTTCCCGATGCGCCACTCTAAGCAGGTGTTACGCTTAGAGTGACGTCATGTAAACAAACTCATGGCCGCCATCTTGTGAACAAAAAGTAATACTACAACTGAAAATAAAAATAAATTAAAATCAACACACATTTACACTATAAATCTATTGTTTACCTCCCACCCTCCCAAAACTACCCAAATAAAATGTTTACTATAAAAAAAAAAACCATTACAATAAAAAAAAACAAAAAACATGTAAATATTTACCTAAGGGTCTAAACTTTTTAAATATCAATGTAAAGATGAAATATTTCTATATTTTTTTTATTTTAAACTTGTTAATAGTGATAGATGCAAAATGGAAAAAATGCACCTTTATTTCCAAATAAAATATTGTCGCCATACATTGTGATAGGGACATAATTTTAACGGTGTAATAACCGGGACATATGGGCATATACAATACGTGAGTTTTAATTATGGAGGCATGTATTATTTTAAAACTATAATGGCTGAAAACTGAGAAATAATGAATTTTTCCATTTTTTTCTTATTCTTCCTGTTAAAATGCGTTTACAGTAAAGTGGCTCTTAGCAAAATGTACCCCCCAAAGAAAGCCTAATTGGTGGCGGAAAAAACAAGATATAGATCAGTTCATTGTGATAAGTAGTGATAAAGTTATAGGCTAATGAATGGGAGGTGAACATTTCTCTCGTGAAAACCAAGGAAACCTGAATGGGTTAAAGTCTGAAATTCCAGAAGTAAACTGGAGGCGGGGCCGGAGCATCGGTGAGTGGCTGCGCGGGCACAGGATGTCTGCGGCGGACCATTAGAAGCCCCGGGTAAGTTCAACTCATTTTCCCCCGACCCCCCTACAGTATCCCTTTAAAGATTAGGCCTCGGGTATGTAGTTTGCATGGGGAGGGGGGTTTAAGGGTTTGGTGTCAGGTAGGTACTGTAGTTTGCAGGGGGGGGGGGATGGGGGGGAGTGTTAGGGTTAGGCGTTAGGTAGGTTGTTTGTGTGGGGGAGCGGGGTTTAAGGGTTAGGCGTCAAGGGGGAGGGTTTTGAGTGCGAGTAGAGTTAGGTTTAGCTATAGTAAAATATTGGTATTTAAAGGATACCCAAGGTGAAAATAAACTGATAAGATAGACATCCTCCTGGAAATGACTTTTTTTTAGATATCCCACAGTTGTATTCTTACTGTTTATTTTTTTCTGCTCAGTGACACATTCATTGAAGTGTGCCGGAGCTAAAATCTATGAACCATTGACCCTTTTTACCTCTTTCCTGCACTGAGAAGCCATTTTCTGCTAGGAAAGTGTTTTATGACTGTAATTTCTTATCACTGTGGTCACACTCACACTGTCCTGTCCTGTCACTTGCATACCTGATTTTTAAACCTTTTAGGCAGAGAAAGTAAAAAAGGAACACAACACAGTTGTGCTTAGCACTGTACAAACACATGTCTCATGTCACATGTCACCTCTGGTACCCTTTAATACCGATATTATATTATCGGCATTACTGGGCTCCCAAATTTCCTTGCGCCTCTATTTGATGTACGCCCCCCCCCCCCCCCCCGGTGTCCCTCTAGCTACCTGGGGCCCCTGCAGAGTATTGTGCTGGTGCGCTCCTTCGTGTCCCTCCGTGATCTCCTGGATCTTATAACACATGACGTGACCCGGTACATACTCACATGGACCGCCAGGTCGCTAAATACCACCGGCACTGGGACATGACGCAAGGACACAAGAGGGAGCATGGTGGAAAAAGAATCGGCACTAGAATTCTGGCTGGCAGTTGAGGAGTGGCAGGTGCAGAGACTGTGCCTCCAGAGAGTAGATTTCCAATTGCAAAAATGGGTATGTAATTTGCCACCTCTAATGAAGCAGGGTTTCCCTGCGAAACAGCTGTCAGGCCATTCTCACTGCAATTTATGTTGGAAGGTTTGAGGAGTTCATAAAGGTGACACTGTTGAATGTATTGACTGGTGTCCGGATCCCTCCCTTCTTCATTTTTGACAATGATAATAATTCTGAATGAGTTTAGAAGTTATCGTCAGAGGCGTAGCAATAGGGGTTGCAGAGGTTGCGACCGCATCGGGGCCCTTGGGCCAGAGGGGCCCCGAAGGGCCTTCCCTCACCTGCAGTATTAGCTCTCTATTGGTCCTGTGCTCATAATAATCACTTCTATAGATACTTTGAATAGTGGTAATCATTAATAGAGATGGGCCGAATGGTTCGCCGGCGAACGGTTCCAGGCGAACTTTTGCGGAAGTTCGATTCGCCCCATAATGCACTATGAGGGTCAACTTTGACCCTCTGCCTCACAGTCAGCAGGCACATTGTAGCCATTCAGGCTACATTAAGCCCTGGAGCCCCACCCCCCCTTATATAAGGCAGGCTCGCCGGCCATTACACTCACTCGTGTGCCTGCTAGAGACACACTAGGGACAGCTGCTGCAGACTTGTTCTCCTAGGGACAGATTAGTTAGGTTCTTGGCTGCTTAGCTTGCTCCTGGATGATTATTATTGCTTTTATAGCACCCCTCAACATCTCTTTTCAGAGCTAATCCTGTACTTTTTTTTCTGTGTGTCAAACTGACACTTGTGTTGCATGCACAGCTTTGCTAATTCATAGTGTGTGTGCCACTGCCAGCAGCCCAGCACATTCAGTGACTACCTGTGTGTGTGACAGGGAGCTGCACATTGTACTGCCCAGTACTGCATATACCCAGTACCTGTTGTGTTTACTTAACCCACCTCATCACTGCATATACCTAGCTTTGTGTTGAGTGAACCCAGCTCACTGCATCTAACTACCTGTTGTGTTGAGTGAACCCAGCTCACTGCATCTAACTACCTGTTGTGTTGAGTGAACCCAGCTCACTGCATCTAACTACCTGTTGTGTTGAGTGAACCCACCTTACTGCATATAACTACCTTTACTGTTCAGTGAACCCACCTCACTGCATCTAACTACCTGTTGTGTTCAGTGAACCCAGCTCACTGCATCTAACTGCCTGTTGTGTTCAGTGAACCCAGCCCACTGCATCTAACTACCTGTTGTGTTGAGTGAACCCACCTCACTGCATATAACTACCTTTACTGTTCAGTGAACCCACCTCACTGCATCTAACTACCTGTTGTGTTCAGTGAACCCAGCTTACTGCAACTAACTACCTTTACTGTTCAGTGAACCCACCTCACTGCATCTAACTACTTTTACTGTTCAGTGAACCCACCTCACTGCATCTAACTAGTTGTTGTGTTGAGTGAACCCACCTCACTGCATCTAACTACCTTTACTGTTCAGTGAACCCACCTCACTGCATCTAACTACCTGTTGTGTTGAGTGAACCCACCTCACTGCATATAACTACCTTTACTGTTCAGTGAACCCACCTCACTGCATCTAACTACCTTTTGTGTTCAGTGAACCCACCTCACTGCATCTAACTACCTTTACTGTTCAGTGAACCCACCTCACTGCATATAACTACCTTTGTGTTCAGTGAACCCACCTCACTGCATATAACTACCTGTTGTGTTGCGCACAGCTATTTGCGGTGTGTTACACAGTGAGTTTGGTGCGTCAGTGTGAAGTAGAACTCTAATTACACTCCCTGATTGATGTATACACATGCAAGATGTTTTAAAGCACTTTAGGCCTGCAATTTAGCATTCAATGTGATTTCTGCCCTTAAAACGCTGCTTTGCGTCACATCCAGATTTTTCCCCGGGACTTTGGGCGTGTATCCCACTCCGCCATGCCCCCCTCCAGGTGTTAGACCCCTTGAAACATCTTTTCCATCACTTTTGTGGCCAGCATAATTTTTTCTATTTTTCAAAGTTCGCATCCCCATTGAAGTCTATTGCGGTTCGCGAACTTTTCCGCGAACCGAACCTTCCGCAAAGGTTCGCGAACGGGGTTCACGAACCTAAAATCGGAGGTTCGCGCCATCTCTAATCATTAACAAACTGTTCCCCATCCCCTTCTTGCACCTCTGACACTGTAGTTGCCATTGGCAGCTTTTGGTGCACCGTATCAATTGTTACGTATAGAGTGCTTGGAGGGGAGGGGGGGGGCAATTAAAACTTGCACTGGGGCCCACAGCTCCTTAGCTACGCCAGTGGTTATTGCTCTCTTGTAGTACCACTCTCCCCATTTTCCCGGGGTAGGACATTATCTGCATGGGGTTTGTATGCTCACTCCATGTTTGCATGTGCTTTCTCCCACATTACAAAAATACAGTGTTGGGTAATTTTGGCGATACATGTATCAACTTTTCTGATCGATTCCTAATCGATTGGAGCGCTTTCATAGAATCTGCCAGACTAATATGACTGTAATTTTGCAGACTAATTTACTTTCAGTTGATTTTAGGCAGTTTATCAGTCGCATGTCTGATTTGATAGATTTTTGCAGCAATCTTTGGAAATGGAATTTGCTGTGCAATGTAAAAATCGATTACTGTCCGATGAAATTCCCATCAGATTGTGATCGATCGGCAAATAGGGGCGCAATCAACCCATGTATGGCTTGGTTTAGTTGCCGTCTCCCAAAAGTGTAAAGACCTGTTCACACCATCAGCGCTTTTCATTTTTGAAAAGTGCTGGTGATTTTTCAAAAGCACTTTAAAGAGAACCCGAGGTGTGTTTAAAGAATGTTATCTGCATACAGAGGCTGGATCTGCCTATACAGCCCAGCCTCTGTTGCTATCCCAAACCCCACTAAGGTCCCCCTGCACTCTGCAATCCCCCATAAATCACAGCCATGCTGTGAGGCTGTGTTTACATCTGTAGTGTCAGTCTCGGCTGCTCCCCCGCCTCCTGCATAGCTCCGGTCCCTGCCCCCATCCCTTCCCTCCAATCAGCAGGGAGGGAAGGGATGCAGGCGGGGATCGGAGTTCTGCAGGAGGCGGGGAGAGCAGCAGACTGACACTATAGAGATAAACACAGCCAGTTCTGACAAGCTGTTTGTCAGCAGCGTGGCTGTGATTTATGAGGGATTGCAGAGTGCAGGGGGACCTTAGGGGGGTTTGGGATAGCAACAGAGGCTGGGCTGTATAGGCAGATCCAGCCTCTGTATGCAGATAATATTCTTCAAACCCACCTCGGGTTCTCTTTAAGGGGCCTTTTCCATTAGCGGCGATTGCGATGCTGAATCGCAAACCGCTAGTGATTTTCAAAAGCTACGGTTTGCTTTTTAACATAGAAATCGCGGTAGGTCATGGAAATGACCTACCGCAATTAGTTAGTTTTTTACTAAATCGCGATCGCGCCGAGGAGCGATTATTGCCTCGATTTTGCTATGCAGTGCAAACAAAATTTATTAATTTTGCCGAATGGCAATCGCTAGCGTTCAGCGCAAACACTAAAGATTGCTAGTGGAAAAGGGCCCTCAAAGGGCTTGAGCAATGTTTCTCAATATGAGTATTCTCACATGAGCGATGAGCTTTCTTTCCGATCGGAAACGCGGCTCCTACACCATTTCCTAAGCGTTTGTGCGCTTCAATGTATAGAGAAATCACTAAGCGCTTGAAAAAAGCGATTTGAAAAGCGATTTGGCAAGCGCTTTTTAAAATAAATATATTGTATTTATTAAGTTCCAGGTCAAAGAGTTCACTTCCTGAGTGTCATCAGGAAGAAAAAAGAAATCGCTAAACAAAAGTACTTAGAAAAGCGCAGGTAAAAACACTTACAGAGGCCCTCACAGAAGCACTCAGAGCTTGCGATTGCGCTGGCGATTTTCTAATGTGAACTAGGCCTTAAAGCGGAAGTGTAAAAAGTTCTGCAAGCCCCCAGCAGCCGTCCTGTCCCGCGCCGGTCCTGTTCGAGCCTCCGTTCTCCTGCTGCTAGCTGCTTTTGGTTTCGCCGCCGGGCCAATGCGTCTGCGCGGCTCTGGCCACGCGTATCCTTTCTTTGCGTCCCCTGCTATTGCAGAGGGGAATGCGAAAAAAAGATAAGCTTGGCCAGAGCCGCGCTGGCATCGACTTAAAAGTCGAGGTCGAGGTACGGAACGGAGCGTCGGCGGGAGAACGGAGGCTCGGGCAGGACTGGCGTGGGACAGGACGGCTGCTGGGGGCTTGCAGAAGCCCCAGGTAAGTGAAACACTGTGTTTAAAAACTATTTACAGTTCTGCTTTAAGTGGGCTCGATTCCCGATCTCGAATTAAAGCATGAAATCTTTCGGGAAGCAGCTGAGCCCGCCGAGTCGGCCGCTGTACCCTAGTGTATAAATGTGTATGTAATGTGTGCATTTATACATTACCTGTCCTGTGTCGTGGTGCCTGTCCGTCTTCCGAATCCGCCGCTCTTCCATCCGCCGGCATGTTGTGTGACATCACTCATGCGCCGGTGTGCTATACGCCGATGGCGTGTATGGGTCTAACAGAAGAGCAGGGATTCCGAAGATGGATGGACAATGCGTCACGGGACAGGTATGTATAAATCCACACTTTACATAAATATTTATAAATTATAAAACTCCTCCCAATATCGCTCGCAGTTAACACCACGCACCTGATCGACCATGACGGCCGACATCTTACAGCACGTCTAACCAATATATATGCGACCAATTTCGAGCCGACATTGGTCGCATTGTTGGTCGGGCATGCACTGGGGTGCACCGATTAGCTGATTCAGATTATATTAATCAAACGGGTTGGTCGATTGGTTGCCAAGTCACCTGATGTATGGCCACCTAAGGACATTAGATTCTGGACTGCACTGAGGCACAGTTCAAGGGTACCTGAAGGAAGAAGAATATGGAGGTTGCCATATTTATTTTCTTTTAAACAATACCAGTTGCCTGGCAGTCCTATTAATCTACTTGGCTGCAGTAGTGTGTGAATCACACCAGAAACAAGTATTCAGCTAATCTTGTCAGTTTTGACAATAATGTCAGACACAGCTGATCTGCATACTGGTTCAGGGTTTATGGCTAAAAGTATTAGAGGCAGAGGATCAGCAGGCAGGCAACTGGTATTGCTTAAAAGTAAATAAATATGGCAGCCTCCGTATTCCTTTCACTTCTGGTTTGCTTTAAAGTGGACCTTAACTCTTGCACAGGACAGAAGGAAAACACAGAGAAATACACCCTGTATGTATTCAGAGAGTTTAGCCTGTCTAATCCCACCTCCTCTGTGACTAATCACCAGTGTAATTTGATCTTTCAGCTTTATCAGCTGGCTGCATCGGCAGAGCAGCTAAATTGTAAACACAGGATGTTAACCCTATGCCTGCTTCCATGAAAGCAGGAAGTAGACATACCACAGATGTATTGCAGGATTTGTATCAGCTGTAACAAAGAAATGTTTTTCCTAAAGGTCATTATGCTGTTGCTTTTCTTTTAGAGCAGAGGGGAAGTGTTGAGCTCAGATGTCCACACATTCGTACTTTTCTGCCCAATGTGGCAAACAGAACGCAGATCAGTCCCTCTGCATTCTGAACCTGATCAGAGAAGGTTTGATTCCCTCCATACAAGGCACACAGATTTTCAATGGATTTCACCACAAAATTTGATACAGTGAACAATATAGACTGTCGATCTTCCGGCACCACCCCACATCCCATAGGCTGAAATTTACCACCCGGTCTAATCATAATTTCAATTGATTCTTCCCAAAATCGCAGTCAATGCGGCTTGTTGTTGCCAGTGCTGGGCCGAAATTACGCATGAGCGTAATTACGCATCGTAATTCAATGTAAATTTACGCGTAACTTACGGTCTTACGCGTAATTATTTACGCGTAAGCAGTTAAGTGGTATCGTAATTACGCTGTCTACCGTAATTGCTAGGTATGCGTAAATTTACGAAGACTTACGCGTAATTTTACACGTAATTACTAACGTAAAAACTCCCCTTTTCTAGGAGTAGCCAATCAGTCAACATCCTAAGCAACCAATAGTATCTTCTCCCGCCCTTCAGTATAAGCGTACGTTTTGACGCATACGAATGATGTGTACGCAATAGCTGTCACATTGACGGCTATTGCGTACACATCGTCCGTATGCGTCAAAAAGTACGCATTAATGGGTATTATGGCACTACGCGTAACATCGTAGCGTAAGCGCCTACATTACGGTATCCTTAGGCGTAACTGTGTAAGTTAACGCGTAATTACAGTGATGAACCGTAGATAATTCTCTACGCCGTAACCGTAATTGCGTAATAGCGTAAAATTACGCGTAATGATCCGTAAGCGTAGATTTTTCCATTACGACCAGCACTGGTTGTTGCATCTTGAATAACTGGCAGATTCGCTCACAGTAGAAATCGATACACATATGGCCAGCTTTCCTGATATAAATCATTCTATTTACTCAGTAACGTGCTATAGAAAAAATGCCTGCAAAATATAAGTTTGTAACAATAAACATTTTCATATTTCCCAGACCCAGAGATTTAGTTTATTTGTTTTATCGTACAAAACCGTTTTTTTTTTTAACTCATACCATTTGTTTGTTTTTGTTTATTGAGTGTCCTAAATAGACTTTAAACTATTCCAGAACAATAGGGTTAACTGCAGAATAAACAAAAGTTTGCTATCTTAAAACAGAAAGTATTTGCGATAATTCAGGTTGGAGTGAGCTGGAGATGTCTCCCAGTGCATCACTGCTGAAATATGCAGAATAAAGTGACTTATTTTCCCATAGTTCTGGTTCTGCTATAGCTCAGTATCTATCTCCCCCCTTCCTTCCCTCCCTCTCCACCTGAGACTGAATCAACTCTTTTGTCTAAACTTTTAGAGGAAAAAAATGCAGCCTGTTTGTTTAGTGTCAAGAGTAATTTCGAGGGCAGTTAAAAAAAAAGCTCAGGGTTCCAGCAGACCAATGAGAAATTTCTCCTGTTGCCTGGCATGAGTAGAAGGAACTGATGAAATTCCATCAGGCGTTCTGGCACCACCCAGTCAGCTAGGGATAAAAGGAGGCTGGAAGCAGAGAGAACAGTTACACTCCTGTGATCTACATCTCTAGGTCTGCTCTAACCAGTTACTGCAAACATGTCTTACAGCGTACGCCAGGTCAGCACCACCAGATCCTACGGTGGACTGGGCAGTGGACTTGGTGGTGGAGCAGGGAGGGTCTCCTTCAAAGCTCCAAGTGTCCACGGTGGCTCAGGGGGCATCTCTGTGTCTTCTGCCCGATATGTTTCTTCTGGGTATGGTGGTGGTCTAAGCTCTGGGTATGGTGGTGGTCTAAGTTCTGGCTTTGGTGGTGGCTCTGGTGGTGGATATGGAGGCAGCTACAGTGTTAGCGTGTCAGGGGATGCCCTGCTGTCTGGCAATGAGAAGGAAACCATGCAGAACCTGAACGACCGTCTGGCCACCTACCTGGACAAGGTGCGCTCCCTTGAAGCGGCCAATTCAGACCTGGAGTTGAAGATCCGGGAGTGGTACGAAAAACAGGGACCCAGCCCAACCCGTGACTACAGCAACTACTTCAAGATCATCGAGGACCTCAGAGACAAGGTGAGCTGATACACGTTATATTTTTTCATGTTAGCATATGGTGCACATTGATGCATGTTTCTCATTAGTGAAATATAGCTTTTTTGGTGACACAAGGTGTCTTGTCACCACCACATTGCCTAGCCATTTACAGCTGTAAAATACATAAAATTACTTAATGTCTCCAGTTTGTTTTGTTAAGCAGCTGTGTTATTCTGTTCATGTATCTACTGCTGTTTCCTGCATTCTTATGCTGGGTTTACACCATACAATTTTCTGTTAGATCTACCTGCCAGATAGATAAAGTTCAACATGTTGGAAATGTATCTATCTTACCATCTATCTGCCCAGCAATTAGGCATTGTTCTACTCAGCAGGAGATAAACAGAAGACAATGCACCAGAGATAATGGCCATTCTCTACAGAAAATAATATAATTATGCATTCTAACAGAAAATCTAACAGAAGAATCTAACAGAAAATTGTATGGTGTAAACCCAGCATAATTAGTGTTCTATGGTTACTCTTGCGTGTAAAATATTTCACAACACTGTCTAGGAGGACATTTACTTTGTTAAATATTAACATGCTCCTGACTGCAGCTGTTTGTTGAACGCAACCTATATCAGACTTCAATACAAAGGAACATATACAGTTATGAAACGCTGTCATATAACAGCGTGATAAGTTGGAAGTAGTATCATACCTGAGCTGGGAGGTAACTACATGAGATGAGTCTCTAATAGCTAAACCATGAATGTGCACTCGAAAATCTTACAGACCGCTACAAGTCCTGTCCAGTACACTATAATATATGAATGAATATTATGCACCCCCTCCCCTTCTTGTTTGCAGATACCTGGTCTGGTCTGCTGTGGCTCTAATTGTGCCCTGGACCCCACACAGACACAGGAAGTGCATAGAAACCCCAGACATAGTGCCTCTGGTGGGACTTGATCCCAGGAGACTAGAGCCACAGGCCATTTACCCTGTACTGTTTGCATTCTCCCCAAACAGTTAAAAAGTACACACCGTGCAATGCTTCTTCACCTGTTTATATAGGATAGAGTTGCAGCAGCTTCCATATAACAGCACAGTACCACAAAGGTTACGGGAAGGCCACTAAAACCAGAAAAACAGGTAATCCTGCAAAGTAGCATCACATTGATGTAACTCATCCGAGATAGCAACACTTCTTGAACACAGTTCAGTATTTTTCAGTTATGCAGGACTGCTGAGGTGGGGCAGACAAAGTTTAGCCCAATTCATGGGTCTCTGAAGGGTCTGGAGACTTTTGGGGAAATATTATTGGGTGCCCAATGGTAAGTGGCTTATTCTGAGTACTCCAGCATCTCATCGCATTAGCCTTGTAAAGGATGTATTTTCCTGGTAGGACTAGCCTAGGTACCAACACTAAGCAAAGCATAAGCTGTCCGGCTCTGGTACCCCCACATTAAGAATTGTGGGCGTCCACCCCTTCAGTGGTGACGTGAAAGAGCATGCATAGGCGGTGAGATCAGCATGGGGGGGGGGGAGTCAATTGTCTAGTGTATTGCTAGGTGGCAGACAAAGGTTCCCTATTCTTGGGATCATGCAGACTCTCATTGCCCCATAGACATATTAGGGTTTGAGCTGGAGGGTACCTATCCATACTATTATGCTGAAAACTTCAGGATATGAGTGCAGCTTAGGTTGCAGGGTATACTTGGAGGATGGTGATCACTACACTTTATGGAGGGGCCACACCCAAACGGCTGCATCCAGGAGGTTGGGTGTGAAACTCAGCTTAGACTCAGCATCTAAGGTGGGAACTGAGGCACACTCAAAAGCCCACAAGGGGCTAACATTTTTAATAAAAACATTAATGGTGCTGGTGCTGGGAAAACTGGAGCAAAATCAGAGCCTAAAATAGAGCAGTTGCTCATAGTGACCAATCAGAATCCGCCCCAGTATCTGAGCAAAGTTTACCATAGTTGGAGCAAAACTGGTGCAAAATAGGTGCAGATGCCCAAATCAACACATAAGGGCCCATTTAAGCATTTTAAATCAGCATATTTATAAAGGGGAGATCTATTTTTTTCCACAGGGGTGATCACATCTGTGTTTTAATCACCTACTGTAACTGCTGCTAACTACCTTTAAGTGGTGATAGAAAGTTTCACTCATTTGACTGGAGTCTCGGATTTGCCGCCAATGCATACATGTCACTTGCCGCCCGGCCACTTTGGCACAGAGTAAGCCGAGGGACCGCTCACCCTGCTGCCGGATCCCCAAATTACTTGTGCATGGCCTGTGGACTATAGCATTGCTGCTATAGCCGCGCCAAACTCAGTCGCTACGTGGCGCTCGACATGCGTCAAGAAGCCATGCCTCGCCCCCCCACCCCCCACCTTGGCCTTGATGCGTGTTTTGCAGTAACTAGTTAAGTTGATGGCAACTTTTATGGTGACCTGCAGATCTCTAGAAAAATGCTGTTCTTTCTGCAGACTTCCACCTTCATAAAGAGGCCCCAGGTATCAATTTTGCTCTATATGTCTATGGCCAGTTCACCCATGAGGCAGGGTGTGGTGGTTTCCTCAGGTGGCAAGTGGGTGTGGCGGGCCGCCGAGCTGGAGGGGCTAGCGGGCAGGATAGGGGTATCGGGAACAGCGGTGGGGAGGGGGGTCGGACCCCCCCTCCCTCACCTGGGTCCCCCGATCTGCACTCCCCCTCTAGCTTTTAAGTCCAGCAGCAGCTTATTAATACAAGGATGACTCACTTCTTCCGTGTTCCAGCGTGTGTTCCACTCTCGTCAGTGGCGTCCCTACCATAGTGCGCAGGGGGGCGGGGCGCACCGGGTGTCAGACACCCAGGGGGGTGTCACCACGACCCCCCACAGCAGCACAGCAGGAGGGAGAAGCAGGGCTAGAAGGAGGGGCAGTGGGGGCAGCGGTGGGGAGGGGGGAAATATCCCCCCCCCTCCCTCACCTGGGACCCCTCCTTCTGCCTCTCTCCCCCTCCAGAATAGCGGCGACAAGTGCGGGGCGGCCGGAGGCGTATGAACAATTACTCACCTGATTTCCGCGTTCCAAGCGTGGAGCGCAGCGTCATGACGTCACAGGTCTCTGTCTTCAATGCCGCCCACTGTGCTTCCTGATTAGTGGAAGCACAGTGGGCGGCATTGGAGGCGGAGACCTGTAACGTCATGACGCTGGGAACGCGGAGATTAGGTGAGTAATTGTCTATACGCCTCCGGCCGCCCCGCACTTGTCGCAGCTATTCTGGAGGGGGAGAGAGAGGCAGAAGGAGGGGTCCCAGGTGAGGGAGGGGGGGGGATATTTCCCCCCTCCCCACCGCTGCCCCCACTGCCCCTGCTTCTAGCGCTGCTTCTCCCCCTCCTGGGCATCTTTACTGGGGGGGGGGGGAACTGTACTAGCTATACTGGGGGCAGCTATACCAGCTATACTGGGGGCAGCTATACTGGGGGCAACTATACTGGGGGCAACTATACCAGCTATACTGGGGGCAACTATACCAGCTATACTGGGGGCAACTATACCAGCTATACTGGGGGCAGCTATACTGGGGGCAACTATACTGGGGGCAACTATACTGGGGGCAGCTATACTGGGGGCAACTAAACTAGCTATACTGGGGGGGGGCAACTAAACTAGCTATACTGGGGGGCAACTATACTAGCTATACTGGGGGCAACTAAACTAGCTATACTGGGGGCAACTATACCAGCTATACTGGGGGCAACTATACCAGCTATACTGGGGGCAACTATACCATCTATACTGGGGGCAACTATACCAGCTATACTGGGGGCAACTATACCAGCTATACTGGGGGCAACTATACTAGCTATACTGGGGGCAACTATACTAGCTATACTGGGGGCAACTATACCAGCTATACTGGGGGCAGCTATACTGGGGGCAACTAAACTAGCTATACTGGGGGCAACTAAACTAGCTATACTGGGGGCAGGTATACTAGCTATACTGGGGGCAGCTATACTGGGGGCAGGTATACTAGCTATACTGGGGGCAGCTATACTGGGGGCAACTAAACTAGCTATACTGGGGGCAACTAAACTAGCTATACTGGGGGGCAACTAAACTAGCTATACTGGGGGGCAACTAAACTAGCTATACTGAGGGCAGGTATACTAGCTATACTGGGGGCAGCTATACTGGGGGCAACTATACTAGCTATACTGGGGGCAACTATACTAGCTATACTGGGGGCAACTAAACTAGCTATACTAGGGCAACTAAACCAGCTATACTGGGGCAACTAAAGCAGCTATACTGGGGGCAACTATACTAGCTATACTGGGGGCAACTAGTTTCATTGGGGGCAACTATACTAGCTTCACTGGGGGCAACTATACTGGGGGAAACTACTAGCTATACTGGGGCAACTATACTAGCTAATACTTTAAATTACAGTTAGCTCCGCCCTCATCCGGCCATGACCACGCCCATTTTTGCCGCGAAGCACGCCACAGGTTGTGGCCACGCCCATTTTTTTAGGGGGGGGGTGTCTTTTAATACCCAGCACCGGGTGCCAAATGCCCTAGGTACGCCACTGACTCTCGTCACTTCCTGCAATGCCTCCCACTGTATTGTAACTGGACGGCATTACAGGAAGTGACGAGAGTGAAGAGTTGTTTCTCACAAGTTTGCCTCATGTGGCAAAAAGTCTAGAACTGGCCCTGTATGTGTCGTCATCAGATTATTGTTCTGTGCATGAGGTTCAAATGATATAGCAAGTGTGTTACATGTAAAGTTGTATGACCATGGCTTTTTATTTATCATCACAATTTAAAACCAACTAAAATCTAAAGCCCCATCTACACCATGGGACATTGTAGCGATCCGGCGGCTCGATTAGCCGCCGGATCGCCTCTTCCGCGTGCCCGCCGCGTCCCCGCTCGCCGCGCGTGCGCCGCATTCGATACCCCGCTCGTGCCCGCTCGTCCCCGCCGGCGCCGCTTATCTCCCGCACGATTCCCTGCCATTGTCCCCTCGCGGGGATCGAGCAGGGAATCGGCGGTGCGGAGATCCGTCCTGTCGGATCTTATCAATCGAGCCGCATCAGCGGCTCGATTGATAAGGAGCATCGCGGCCGCATCTACGCGTGTAGATGCGGCTTAAAACATCAGAATTGTGAGGACTGGCAAATGTTAGGGAAACTGCAGTCAATAGATATCTCTTGCAGCAATTTCCTACAATTACTTAGTGACTACATAAACACTCCTTTGTTTTTTTCTGTCCTCTGGCTCTGTGTATTGGGTGTGGCATTACCTGACACCACTTCAATTAGTTTGTAGTTACCATATCATTAACTATGCTCTGTCACATGACAAGGTCTTTCCTGCCATCCTGTAGCACGGAGATGGCAGGACCTAGGGGAGGGGTGTTTTTTTGTTAGCAAAAGTGGAAATGAATTGGAAGAACCAACATCGTGACAATATGTGACCTTTGGTGCCTTGCAGATTCTTGCTGCTACCATTGACAACTCCAAGATTGTCCTGCAGGTGGACAATGCCAGGCTGGCAGCTGATGACTTCAGAACCAAGTAAGTACCCTGCAAATCTGACATACATGCCAACCAATGAGAACTCATCTTTCAAAGAACTGATGTCAGGAAACTAGGGAGGCCACCAATAAATAAAATAAAATAGTTCACTTTGTTCCCTGGATCCCATATTTGATGACAATGTGAATATTAGCTAGCCCTTCCACAGTGCATGCACCCACTTTACTGCGCATGCACCCACTCTACTGCGCATGCTCCCACTCCCACAGGCACCCACAGCCACTGACTCCACTGCCCATGCACCCACTCCCACATCCACCCACTCAACTGACCATGCACTCACTCCTCTGTGCATGCACCAACCCTTGTATGCACCCACTCTACTGAGCATGCTCCCACTCCACTGCACAGGCACCCACTCCACTGCGCATGCACCCAATCTACTGTGCATGCTCCCACTTCCACAGGCACCCACAGCCACCCCCTCCACTGCCCATGCACCCACTCCCACATCCACCCACTCAACTGACCATGCACTCACTCCTCTGTGCATGCACCAACCCTTGTATGCACCCACTCTACTGAGCATGCTCCCACTCCACTGCACAGGCACCCACTCTACTGCGCATGCACCCAATCTACTGTGCAAGCTCCCACTTCCACAGGCACCCACAGCCACCCCCTCTACTGCCCATGCACCCACTCCCACAACCAGCCACTCAACTGCCCATGTACAAACTCTTGCATGCACTCACTCCTCTGCGCATGCACCAACCCATGTATGCAGCCGCTCTACTGCACATGTCCCCACTCCCCTGCGCATTCCCCCACTCCACTGTACATGCACTTACGCATGCACCAACCCATGTATGCAACCACTCTACTGCGCATGCACCCATTCCTCTGCACATGCACCCCCTCCACTACGCATTCACCTACTCTATTGTGCAGGCACATACTCATGCATTCACCCACTCACGCATGCCCACTCCACTGCACATCTACATGCTAAGTTTGCAGAGCTGGTGGGCTTACAAATAAGGTTTTGTTTTTTTACAAGGAAAAAGAAACCCAGAATAGCTATCACCAGATACTTAGCCCGGAGAAAGGTTGCAAACAAACTTTCATGAAATGATGTTGCACGATATTATGTAAAACCATTAGTCGCGTAAAATCATTTGGTTAAAAATCGTTAAGTGGGTTAAAGCGCACCTGAACTCAGAACTTCCTCTCTGCTCTAAAAGATAAGCAACAGCATAATAACCTTTGAACAAAAAAAAACATTTCTTTTTTACAGCTGTTACAAATCCTGCAATAAATCTGCAATGTGTCTACTTCCTGCTTTCATGGAAGCAGCCATATTGTTTACATCCTGTGTTTACAAATGAGATCTCTGCCATGGCAGTCTGGTGACACAGCTGATGGATCAAATTACAACTTGTGATTAGTCATAGATGAGGGGGAATTAGACAGGCTAAACTTTCTAAGTACATACAGGATGCATTTTCTATGTTTTCCTTCTGTTCTGCGCAATAGTTCAGGTCTACTTAAAGAAAACCTGTAATGACAAAAAGTTCCATTGGGGGGTACTCATCTCGGGTGGGGGAAGCCTCCGGATCCTATCGAGGCTTCCCCCGTCCTCCTGTGTCCCACGGTGGTCTAGCTGTGCCCCTCCGAACAGCGGGGATATAAATATTTACTATCCCGGATTCAGCGCAGGCGCAGTATCGGCTCTCCACTCCGAGATAGGCGGAAATAGCCGATCGCTGTCGGGCCGCTCTACTGCACAGCCGCAAGTCTCCTGTGCAGTAGAGCGGACCCGACAGAGATCGGCTATTTCCGCCTATCTCCGTGCGGAGAGCCTCAACAGCGCCCCCGCTGGAGCCAGGGAAGGTAAATATAGCAAGCCTTGTCAGGCTTGTCGAGCGGGGAATGCGGGACGCTTCGGGGGGAGCCAGCGCTGGACTGCCTGCAGCTACAGGGGAGGGGGAAGCCTCATTGGGACTTTGAGGTTTCCCCCTCCCGAGGTGAATACCCCCCAGGGGGACTTGTTTTTTGTTACAGAGTCCCTTTAAAAGGATTCATTATCAGTCACCGCCCATAATTGAAACAGGGTTGGTTAGGTTATCCTGCTTCTTTTACAACAAACCCTAATCATTATATTGCTGGGTGCTATCAGGGTCACAGAGCCTCAATAAAGTTAATGATTAATCGGTTGCACAGCAACAGGCCGCAATGATTGCAAAACACACCCTTCACATTAGGTGACCTTAATATTCGAGAGTCTGTAATTCACAGCGGGTAAACAGCCTTCACCATATGTGTTTGTCATTGTAATACATTGCACAGTTCCTGAGTACAGTATATTCCACTGTCAACACTGTGCAGCTGGTACGCGTCCAGAGCAGGTTTCACCTCTTCGGGAGAGTCTGAACACGGCACACAATGTGCTGCTGCTGCTTCTACACACACACCGTACGTTCCGGCTGGCTCGCCAAACAGCACCCATTGTGTGTTCCGGGGATTTTGGCTCATGTCCTGGGGAACTGATAGGCTTACCCTGCTCAGAGAAGGCCACACCTGGCTGGAAGCAAATGAATCAGCACAGAATTGTTTTCTGTGTCAATATGGGATTGTGTTTGTAATATGTGGAAGGACACTATTATCTTTACAATTTTAACTTGGTGGCTAAATACTAGCTAGCTAGAAGCATGTAGAGAATACATTATAGCAACTGTGATCAGTACAACGAAGATTCAGTAACTGAAAACTAGAAGCAGACTAGAAGGCTGTGGGCCAAATGTATCAATAGTGTCTGAGAAGAAAATCTTAGGAGATGTCTATAAATCATGCAGAACTATCTCGTTTCAAGTGCAACTTCCTTCTAAAACCATTCTAAAGCAGGAAATGTTAAGTAGGGCTCTCTGGGCACTTAAACTATTAAGATTAACATCAATAAATACACTTAGGAACTTAAGGAAACAGATTTTGGCTTTAATCAATCTGGGTACAGCAAAGTCCCCTGTATCCGGCACAGTTGGGGATTGCCTGATGCTGGATACAGGGGACTTTCTGGTTGCTTGAGCAACAGGCAGAAAAGGCACAACCCTCCCCCCCCCATGCAACGGAAAATACTTACCAAGCCTCCAGGCGCCATCTTCTACCTTTCCTGTAGCTCCTAGTTGCTCTCTGACACCCTCTGTGTACAGCTCCCTGAATTGGGTGGGTCAGGTGGACGCCAGAAAGCCGAAGGGAGCTGAAGGAAGGGTAGAAGACGGTGCCTGAAGGCTCTGTAAGTATTTCCTGCCCTACAATGCCCTGCAAACTCCCCCAAAGCACTGTCCCCATTATCCCCCTCAGGAATGCCAGTTAGTTGAGACTTCTGGTTGTCTGAGTTCCTGATAACAAGAACATTGCTGTACAACTATATGCAATGTCATTGTTTATTGTACAATACAAGCAATCACATAACTCATTCAAAGTGCTTCCTTGTTCATTTACAATTTTCACAGGTTAGCACAGGAGAACTTGAACTTAGTAGATATGGCATGGACAGATGTCAGTGGACTGTGCTTTGTCAACAGTCATGTCCCTTTCGGTGGAAAATGCCATAAACATCTCTGACAGTATATAGTCGAAACATTTATGACACTACAAGTCCTCAGTCACTTTCTTACCTTTTATATACTTGGGTAAATATTTGTCAGCTATTGTCCCTCAAACTCAAAAGTACCAAAACTGGTGTGCTGCTAAACATTCCAGAGGTCCCAGGACAAATGGACAGAAACAGTCAAGACAAATCTTAATCTTTGCTCAAATTTAGACATAAAAAATGTTGGAGTCAATGTCTACTCAAAATGTCTCATCACGATCTTTAAACTTCTATTCTTCAAGGTTTGAGAATGAGCTGGCTCTTCGCCAGAGTGTGGAGGCTGACATCAATGGACTGCGTAGAGTACTGGATGAGCTGACACTGGCCAGAACTGACCTGGAGCTCCAGATTGAAAACCTGAAGGAGGAACTGGCCTACCTCAAGAAGAACCATGAGGAGGTAATACTGACTGAGTGTTTCTCTGTGTACCATCCCATCCCATCTGCCACTACAAACCAGGTCTCCTCCTACCATGTCAACTCAAAGACAGAACACTTTTATATTTACAATAATATGTCCTCCTGGGGCCCTTGAAAGACCACTGTAACATCATTGTTAGACTTCATGTAAAAGTTTTCACAGGACACATGAAACCCCACATGTTTTTGCTTTGTATCATCAAGAGTCTGCACAGGATCCCATCCCACAGTAATCAAATCAATTTTTTGTATAAACACGTTTCCCACAAACCCAAAGTACCTTCCTACTCGAAAATCTCTTCAACTCCTCCCAACAATAACATTGATATGGTGACAGAGAGCAGTTGGGAGATCCTTCCTTGTGGTCTAACTGTCTTATACTATTAAAATAAAAAAAACGACTAAGCTCCACCTCTTCCTCTCCTTGCACTACATAATCCATTAATTTTCAGTTCCTCCCCTATCACTATTGCCCACCTTGGTCATGTGTCTTTTCAGCCTAAACCTGAGCTTTGACTGTAGGAATCCTTTTAACAAGCCAAAAAAAAAAAAAAAAACATGGGCACTATAAGAATGTACTGGCTTCAAACTTTGTATATGATTATACAACCTATATGTTGAAAAGGTTCTACATAGAAAAAAGTCTTTACCTGTCTGACTGCTGCAAAACATTTTGAAAAACTGGATAAGATTACCGATAAACCTGCTTATTGGGTTAAAGTAACTGATTGATAAATTAATCACTTGATCCAGTAATTTGTTAAATATAAAGGATTTTAAATCATCTTGGATACAGTTCAAGTTACCTTCTCCTTCTTTGTGTGTACAGGAAATGAACGCAATGCGTGGACAAGTTGGTGGACAAGTCAGTGTTGAAGTGGATTCAGCACCAGGTGTGGATCTGACAAAGATTCTGAGTGATATGAGAGAACAGTATGAACACATGGCTGAGAAGAACCGTAAGGATGCCGAAACTTGGTTCTTCACCAAGGTAAGAAGAAAAATCCTTCAGAAACATTTTAGGAAGATTATGGAGAGCTTTGTAATTTACAGAATTTTGTGATCTTGTTTTACAAAACACCTTCTCTTTGATGCTCCAGACGGAGGAACTGAACAAGGAAGTTGCGGTCCACACAGAACAGATACAGACTAGCAAGACGGAAATCACGGACCTAAGACGTACACTCCAAGGCTTGGAAATAGAGCTCCAGTCGCAACTCAGTATGGTGAGTAAAAGCAGTTTAGGCTAAAGTTGGTAGACCACTTGAGAAAACCTGTCCACTGGAAGATCTCGCTTAGGCTCAGCATTCACTTACAATGCTCCTGTTCCGAGAGCAACATAAAGTTTGCCCTAGTAAACCTCCTTCTTATTCCATTATACATAGTACAAACATGAATAAAGGGCAACAACTTTTGGGTTCCACTATTGGCAAGGATGGGGGGTTCTTATGGGCACTGGCAGCATCGTACTGCTATCACTATCACTATAATATCTGTACCACTTCAATGCTATGACTGTGGCCAGTAAATTGGAGCCTTACTTCCTTGTCTTCTAATCAAACTGGTCACATGCTTCTACATGTGTTCTGCTGAAAACAAGTGACAGTGCTCATGTCTGTGCCACACATTCCACCCTGTATGCCCATTTTGCACATTGTGCCACTAACTCATTTCCTTCTTTGATACCCTTTCACTTTTTGTGCATTTGGATCTGTGGAGAAGGAACATGAGAACGTATTAATTAATGAATTCATCAATCTTGGATGGAGTATTCTAATGCCAGAAAAGAGTCTTGCAGAGGGCAACCGCTTTGCGGCATTGGTTTTTGACCCTGCATAAGTTGGCATGCGAAAGCAAATGCATTTTTGCATGAGCAATGCCTCATGAATAGCCAATACGGCCAAATTTGCAAGTCAGGTGTTCACTTGGTGTTTAATGCACACATTCAATTCTTTGTGTAAGTCTTGCACTTTCACCCTGGATAGGCACAACTGTATATAAATCAATAATAATATACATAATAACAGGAATATTGTGATGAATCGCCTTCTGATGTACCATAAAATAATAGCTCACTGAAAAGGGCATGTAGGGACAGTCTATGTTACATTAAATATGAAGGAAAACATTTAAAGTTTGGGTGATGATTAAGGCTATAGTTTTTGTATGCCTATTGGCTATTGAGAAGTTAACTTGATCCTGGAACCCTAGAAAATATTCCACACTGTAACTAATCATATGATGTTAGCAGTGGTACGCAACTAGATTGTCTGGGTGGTTTGAATTAGGTAATGGGCCAAATCTCTGAAGTAGGCAAAGATTTCTTTATCCTGCGCTTAAAATACCTCAGGCTTCTGAAGAAGATATGTAATTGACAGTGGTGTGCAATTACAAGAGTTCGAGTGAATGGGAAGTCCAAATGACTAATGTAGGTCAAGATTCTGAAGACCTTCAACATGTCCTTAAAATACATTGGACACTTGATAAATAGATGTTATTGGAATTGGTGTACAACTACAAGGAAAGTCCAAAGGACTGATGTAGGCCAATAATTTCAAGCATTATCAATCTACCCTCAGAAGCTTCTATATATCCCTGTTGATTTATGGAACCAACTTTTGAAAGTTTAAATAATACTTTATAATAGATATATTTAGTTTACAATGTGACAACTTTATCCACAGAAATCGTCGCTTGAAGGAACCCTCGCAGAAACAGAAGCACGTTACGGCGCACAACTTGCACAAATGCAGTCGGTCATTAGCAGTTTGGAGGCACAGCTAGGTGACCTCCGGGCAGATATGGAACGTCAGAACTACGAGTACAAGGTGCTCATGGACATCAAAACGCGTCTGGAGCAAGAGATTGCCACCTATCGTCAGCTCCTGGAAGGTCACGATGCACAGTAAGTGGTCTTACATTAGTCTTACAGTTTACTTAACATCTTTAATATTTACAGTTTTGGTTGGTATTTCGTGATGGCACGGTGGGATGCTCTTCCCAAATTGCAAGATAAATACTTTTGATGCATAATACCATAAGGCAAAATAACATGGACAACCTGACACTTAACTGTGTACTAGCAGAATAATGGAGGCCTGTTAATACTGCAGCTACATGGATAGTTGGCAGATCCTAAAAATTTGGGTAAACTTTAATGTACAGTATTGTTTAGTACCCCAAATACATCTGGACTCTGATGCACGACATCATCAGTAATCTTACCCTATTTGGTTCTCACCTTATCTACACAACTATCTGGCATACAGAAAAAGTCCTCAAAAAAGGTTGTCTCTGTCAGGGAAGCTAAATCTACACTAATGCTGGGAATATACCATGCTGATTTTAGGCAGATAGATAGTTTGATAATTTCCAACATGTCCGATCTCACTTTCGATCGTTTTTACTGCTCGATTCCTGATAGAAGTGAATGGTGATTGATAAGAAAAGATAAGAGAATTGAGCGGGTAATCGAGCAGAAAAACGAATCGAAACACGATCGAACGGCAAATCGACTGCAAAAACGCATTGTGTATTCCCAGTATAAGGTCCTCAGTTTAACGTACCTGGTGCATCTTTCAGCCCCCTGTAGTCTTCATGGTCCCTTGCCATCTTTCTACTTTTCTCTCTTCAGCCTCTGTGCCACTCCAAGAGCTGCAGGCATGGCCCCGAGCCTCAATCATTAGGGCTAGAAGAGGTAAAAAAGCACAGGGACACCGGGAGCCCAATATCGTGTAATATCGTCGTGTGAGATAATCAGTTAAAAAATAGTAACAATTATACTCACAATTCTGGGTTGCTATTACGGCAACCACTATTCAAACATGTGGAGAAGTACCGTCTCCACTCGGCCTTGTCTGGTCGCTGCTCCTAAAAAAACTACTACTATAATGAATTACAGTAAGTAAGCCCCCACGTAGTGGGGTATTTAGGTATCGGAAACACTGTAGGAGGCGCCCTTGTATCTTATAATAACTTATAATCACTAATATGGTAAGCGTGGTGTGTCTTACCTGTAACGAAGGCACGTACACACGTAAGTCATAAAATTGGATTTAATTGTAGCACAACGAACTAGACAACGCGTTTCGCGACCACAAGTCGCTTCCTCAGGTCAAATACAGTGCTGTATGCCAGAAGTTGTATAGCGTGGGCGCCTACATGTTCTTGTAGCGCGGAGCCTCAATCATGTTCTTGTAGTGGGGAGCGTTCTGCACTTGCACAGTTCAAAAGAATTGTAGCTGCGCATGCATGAAACACCCCCAGACACAGCAGTGTGATTGAGGCTGTGCAGCCGAGGCCACAAATGTGCAGTCACCCGTAACTGGACAGCGGCTGAATGGAGCAGCGCGGAAGGATGGTGAGTGACGAGGATGATTACTGAGTGCTGAAAGAAGCTCCAGGTAAGTTAAAATGGGGACCATAGTGTCACTTTAGGTATACTTAAAGGAGGATACAGGTGTACAATTTGCCCACAATTTCTGTCCTTTCCCCTGATTGAACTTGGATCAACAGCATAGGTACCCCGCTTTGTCTCCAGGAGGATCTCATGGAGACAAGACGGGGTACTGATGCTGTAGAGACATGTTGCTGGACAACAGCCGAGCTGTGTCTTCCACAGAGGGATGAGGGGTGACGGTGCTAGCTAGGAACAATGGAGTGGCTTATGTGGCATGCCACATCACTGAGTAACCTCAGACCTGGGCGGGGGAAGGAGGGGGAATAACCTATACATATGTTACATTCTCACCCAAGACGGCCTCAACCGACCAGTGGTGGGCCGGAATTTCGCATGTGCGAAATTTCGCATCGAAAATCGCAATTAAGCATCGTAATCGTAATGCAAAATTTCAGAGAAAATCGTAATTAATTCTGTATGTAAAAGTAAGATTTCAAAATTTCGCTTAATTTTTTGCATAATTTTCACGAAATTTCGCATAATTTTGTGCCAAATTTAGAGGTTAATAGCAAATCCCCCATACAAGCTATTGCTACCAAAATTGCTGCACATGTTAAGCAGAATAGTGGGTATAAGTCACAAAAATAATTTTTCAAAAAGACCTTGTAGTTTTTGAGAAACCCTATTTTAAAAATGCAAAGAAAATGGGTATTAAACTCATTTTTCAAAGTTTAAAAACCATTTTACTTGCATCTTTAAAATCGAGTTACTCAAAAACCATAAGGTCTTTTTGCAAAAAATGTTTTTGACTTGTACCCATGATTCTCCTTAACATATGTAGCAATTTTGGTGACAATAGCCTGTATGAGGGCTGTGCTACTCACTGCTAAAGTCGGCAAGAAATTATGTGAAATTTCGCAAAATTTTATGCGAAATTACGAATGACTATACGAAATGAATTGAATTTGCAAATCGTAATTATGTATAAGCGTAACTGCGAAAATTTACCTAAATTTAGCAAAATTGTAATTTATTGATTACGATCATCACTACAACCGACTACCTCAGCTGAGAACAGTCTGACGTGTACAAGGCTTTAGTGGACAATCACATTTTAAGATATCAATCAAAGCAAGATCTTCTGGTGATTGTTTATGATTGATGGAATGGGTTACTCATAGTGAAATATCAAGTTTACCCTATTATTTTTTATGAATCCGTCTCATGACTGTAATATATTTTTCCACAGGATTATGGTGGGCCAAACCAAAGATAGTAAGTACACATGATATATTTGGTTGTGTCCGTCTTGTTGTTTGTTGTTTTTTTGTGGCTGGCAGGTTCTGAGGTTAAAGGGACTCCGAGCACCTCTCATGGGCATGCCTTTAAGACACAGTACTGCGAAGTACTAAGATGTATACCTTTCTGTAGCTTGTGCTCTCCTCTTTCATTTGATGCCTGAATCACCATTGTACACCAACTAGTTTTCATTCAATTTCAATTTAAAAATCGCGGCTGCCATCTTGGCTATGTTATAACTTCCTGGTCACCCCTGTCTTCTCTGTTAGAGAAATGCATCACTGAATGAAGCAGGAAGAGGAAGTGACACGCATGGCCATTGCAAGAGGCTCCTCCAGAGTGGTCATAGCACGACTTTGTTGGAAGTCGTCTGTCTTAAAGGCATGCCCATGAGAGGTGCTCAGAGTCCCTTTAAACTGAAGGCCCTGCCACATGGAAATTGTGCATCCTACAGGCACTTTCTTTTAAAGTACAGCATCCAACACAAGGGCCGATTTATTAAAGTATATCTGACCTGAGGCAAAGGTACCTAAGGTTAGCACAGAGGTAGGTTAGTTCTGAATACACTTACCTCAGCGTGTTTTACATTACTTTCCTTGTTCCCTTGGTCTCCATAATCACTCCTTGAGAAGTCCTTGTTCCCTTGGTCTCCATAATCACTCCTTGAGAAGTCCTTGTTCCCTTGGTCTCCATAATCACTCCTTGAGAAGTCCTTGTTCCCTTGGTCTCCATAATCACTCCTTGAGAAGTCCTTGTTCCCTTGGTCTCCATAATCACTCCTTGAGAAGTCCATGTTCCCTTGGTCTCCATAATCACTCCTTGAAAAGTCCTTGTTCCCTTGGTCTACATAATCACTCCTTGAGAAGTCTGTCTTTTGACTAAAGTCCCATCATCCTCCTCTTTATTGTTGTTTTTATTTATAGAGTGCCAACATATTCCGTAGTGCTGTACAACGTTCAAAACCTTCACTAATGGGGAGCATAGATACATGAGCATTTCGACATACTGTACAATCAGGACATCCAGTCAGTGACACAAGTACAGGTGCATACAATTGATGTGTAGTTTGAATAACATCACCAATACTGATAGATGTTCATTTGATAAATTCCACAGAAACAGGAAACAAAAGGGGGAGGTCCCCACCCTTGCAAGCTTACAATCTAGATGGTAGTGGGGTTGAGACACTGGGGTAGGAGACATAGGGGTTAGCAGATGAGGCAGTGAGCTTTAAATTCTAATTATAGCAAATTGTAAGCTTGTTTGAATAAGTGTGTCTTGAGGGTTCAACATTGCCAGGCTTGGAGCATTACCATTCTCTTCCCCGTTTATGCATTCCCCCTCATAAGAGTTTATGGAAATGCTAAAAAATTCTGAAGTTTTACTTGGATTCACTTTACTGGAAGCATTGAAAGGGTTAAGCCTGTGTTTGCACAGAACAGAATGCTGCCATATCACAGCTCACACCCACCTCACAGCTCTGATTCACAGCTGCTGATAAGACACTCTGATCTAGCTAAACTAGCACAGAATACAGTCCAGTGAATGTATTCAGCAACCATGTGTGTAATAAAGACTTTTCATTTAGTGATGTGCTAGAGTTTGGGTCCACTTTAAGGGGGGGGGGGGAATGAGAGGGTGATAGGAGGGAACAGCGTGCTAAGCCTGCCTCTTCCTAGCTAAAAATGTAACTAGCCAAAAATCAGATTTTTCAAGGAGTGATTATGGGGACTGGGGAAGGAAGGAGAGGAACGGGTAACGCACAGAGGTATGTGGATTCAGGGTGAACATACCTCTGTGTTTACCTTAGGTAGCTTTGCCTCACATCAGGTATACTTTAAGGCCCTGTGGAAAGTGTGCTCTTTACAGATACTACAGCATCCAATTCTGGGGATGATTTGTTAAATCAGGTGTAAAGAAAACTGAATCCATAGATGAGTGGTTACCCACTCCAGACAGCTAGAACACTCCACTGCAGTGCAGAATAAAAAACAAAACATATACTAGTAATATCTTCTATCTTCTTAATTATATTTTTATGTACATTTATATTTTTAAGTATTATTGAACGAGTAATATTTGTACTGGGAAAACGTCCTACAGATGTTCAGCTACTGCCCCCCTTAATGATCATGGATCAATAATCAGCATGACAGTTTGGGGAATGAACGCTGTACAGACATGCTTTTTGGCTGTAGCTGAGATGATGCTTAAAGAGGAACTCCAGTGAAAATAATGTAACAAAAAAGTGCTTCATTTTTACAATAAATTTTGTATAAATGATTTAGTCAGTGTTTGCCCATTGTAAAATCTTTTCTCTCCCTGATTTACATTCTGACATTTATCACATGGGTGACATTTTTACTGCTGGCAGGTGATGTCAGTGGAAGGAGATGATGCCTGCTTTTTTGGCAGTTGGAAACAGCTATTTCCCACAATGCAATGAGGCTCACAGACAGGAAACTGTCAGGACCATCACACTGTGGGAGGGGTTTCACCACAATATTAGTCATGACGATCCGTTTGTGAAAAGGAATAGATTTCTCACGGGAAAGTAGGTATCAGCTACTGATTTTACACCCTCGCCCTGGGTGCATTTTAGCCTAGAAACTGCACTGCAGGTATGTATAATTTTTTCCCCCTTTCATCTCAGGTACACTTTAACTACTACACCCCAAATGGACAAGAGCGATTTTCACCTTTCAGTGCTCCTCCCTTTCATTTGCCAATAGCTTAATTGCTACTTATCACAACAAAATGATCTATATCTTGTTTTTTTTTTACTACCAGTTGGGCTTTTTGAGGTTGATATTTGTTTTCAGTAATTACTTTATTTTCTATGCATTTTTAAGGGGAAAACAAGGAAAAAATGAAAAAAAGACACTATTTCTCCAATTTCATCCCCTATAGTTGTAATATAAACACTGCTACTGTGCATAAAAACCCACACATTTTATCTGCCGATTTGTCCTGATTATTACATTTTAATTATGTCCCTAGTACAAAGTATGGGGACAATATAGTATTTGGAAATAAAGGTATATTTTTTCTTTGATGGGTATTTTTTTTCACTATTTTCACGTGCACAGTGGCAGCAGCACTGGAGCCATGAGGCTTATAAGCTGGAGCCCTTAAGAGGCTCTAACAGGACGTTTTTATAAGTCAGCTTGTCATTAAGTGGTTAAAGTGAACTTGAAGTGAAAGCAATACAGAGGCTGCCATCCTTGTTCTCTAATGAACAATGCCAGTTGCTTGATTTATGTGCTGTTGCTCTGCTCTTGGTCTGACTCCACTGGCTGCATGCTTGTTGCAGCTGTATGACTCAAACAAATAAAGCCGAAAGCTCAGCATGTCAGCCAGGCAACTGGCATTGTTTATTAGGGAATGAAGATAGCAGTCTCCGTATTCCTCCCAGATAGCGTAGCTATCCAATTCCAGAAAAAGCTTTTGGGGCTCCACCTGCTGGCTAAAGTAAAGGTTGCGTGCAAATTGATGGGTAGATAAGAGACATGGAATACATACTGTATATATGGAATGCATTGAGACTGACAGGCACATTTTCTTTTTCTATTTTAGTTAAAATTGAAAGAAAATGAGACCACTGTGTTGGGCATTAGACAGCTGCCTCGTAAGAAGACCCTCCTTACTTTCTGCACTGAAAATGGCTTATGCCGGAGCTACTGTACAAGGACCTGCTGACTGTTTCTGGAAGGATGAAGATGATTGGGCAACATCGGGGCACTGAGAATGAATTGAGAGTTTGCTTTTATAGTCTGCCCTGCTTCAGCTGTCTAATAAATAGCATCTTTTGGGTCAAGCATTACATACGAGTTGTGTTGTTACTTATACAGAAGTCTAAGAACATTACATAAGCATTCAAAATAACGTAATGGTCAGGGACGGATTTCTAGAAAGGCCACAAAGGCCCGGGCCTTGTGCGGCTTTAGGCCAAGGGGCACCTGGAGATGGGGGCGAGGTTACTGCATAGGAAAGAGAAGGATGAAAATGTGGAGACTGATGCTAAAGGGAGTTGTTCATAAAATAAAGGAATTGCTGTACATGGATGATTCACATGGAAGAGGGGGCTGCACATGGAATGGGAGGGGCTGCAGTACATGGATGATACACATGGAAGAGGGGGCTGCACATGGAATGGGAGGGGCTGCAGTACATGGATGATACACATGGAAGAGGGGGCTGCACATGGAATGGGAGGGGCTGCAGTACATGGATGATACACATGGAAGAGGGGGCTGCACATGGAATGGGAGGGGCTGCAGTACATGGATGATACACATGGAAGAGGGGGCTGCACATGGAATGGGAGGGGCACTGCTGCACAACAAAGGGGAGTCACCGCATACTTTGCCTAGGGGCACAAAAGTTATAAATTCGGCCTTGATAATGGTGATTAGAACTCTGCCTCTCCCATGTTATGTGCAGAGCTTGAGGTCACATTACAAGCTACCTGTTTAGGGGAACTATAATGAGACCCCACTTGAAGTGCCTATTACTGTACTTAAAGCGGGATTGTCACCATAAAAATCAAATTTCAACAGCAACTGGTCTGAGTGTATTAAGTGGTAAAGATGCTAATCCTGCATTCAAAACTTTCAGAACTTTTTCTGCTGTTGTGGTTTGGAGTTATCACATACTTTAGGAGCACTGGCCCTTTAGTAGTCAGTGCCAAACAGTTGCATGCTGGGGGTTCTTTTTATCTATAATATATTCCTCCTCTTCCATTTATTTCCCTGCCTAGCTGCTTATCTGAAACACGATCCTCTGCTCACTTGTGTTTACAAGCAAGGCTGAGGTGACTCAGCGATTGGAGGAGAAAAGAAAAAAGTAAAGAGCAGAAATGACATCAGGATTTAGCCTAAACTGTGGGCAAAATACATGGTTCCCACCAGGAACAGAATTATCTTTATTTACTATATAACATTCACTGAAATTAAAACATGGACAGTACAATACATGAGTTGTGTAAGTAGATCAAGTATTTACCTACTTATATGTGTGTTTTTTTTCCCCTGGCATAGTATGGCTAATCCTCCTGCTTTAGGCTGCTTTCACAGTGGGACATTACAGGCACACCTTAGAGCAGCCTTTAACACAGCCCAACTCACAGTAGTGAAAAATCAATGGGCTGTTCTCAGTGCCCACGTTGCGTTACAGTATGTTCAATGAAAGTGCAGCATGCTGTACGTTATACGCGGTTTTAGCCGCGTTAGACTGCTTGCACATGCTCAGTAATGTGTATTGTGAGTAGCCACATGGCTAATTAATATTCACTGCACTGTGTCGACGTTACTGGTGGGACCACATGATGCAAAGTGTTCCGATCACGTGGTCTCCACAGTCTTTTGCGCATGCGCCGTTTTCATTCTATCAGTATAAGATGAAAACGGAGCACCAAGAGACGCATAACGCGTCTCTATGTAGCGTCCAACTTTAGCACCACCATGCATTGCGTTAGGGGAACGTTATGCGACCTTAACGTCCCCTGCAACGCAACGTCCCACTGTGTAAGAGCCCTTAAAGTACACCTGAACTGAGAGCGATATGGAGGCTGCAATATTTATTTCCTTTTACATATTACATAATACTAGTTGCCCAGCTTCCCTGCTAATCTGTTTGGCTGCAGTAGTGTCTGAAACAAGCATGAAGCTAATCTAGTCAGACTTCAGTCAGAAACACCTGATTGGCATGCTTGTTCAAGGTCTATGGCTATTATCTATTAGAGGCAGAGGAGCAGCAGCGCAGCCAGGCAATGTGTATTGTTTAAAAGGAAATAAATATGGCAGCCTCCATATCCCTCTCAGAAGGCCGTTTTTAGGCATAGACAAACCAGACAGATGCCTGGGGCATCTCATCATGCCCTGGCCAGCTACACCCCTAGCTACGTATACTGCTAAAAATTCCTAAGCAAAAGATGTATTTTTCGAATTCAAACCCCGCTGGTCCTTTAGAACTTCTACATATTAACATTTGGAATTAAGAAATATATCAACTTAACCACTTGCCGACCGCGCACTCATACCGCGCGTCGGCAAAGTGGCAGCTGCAGGACCAGCGACGCAGTATTGCGTCGCCAGCTGGAGGCTGATTAATCAGGAAGCAGCCGCTCGCGCGAGCGGCTGCTTCCTGTCAATTCATGGCGGGGCGGCTCGCAGGCTAAATGTAAACACAAGCGGAAATAATCTGCTTTGTTTACATTGTACGGCGTTGCTGCGCAGCAGCGCCGTAAGGCAGATCGGCGATCCCCGGCCAATCAGCGGCCGGGGATCGCCGCCATGTGACAGGGGACGTCCTGTCACTGGCTGCACAGGTAGGGTTGCCACCCAGCCGGTATCTGGGCGGCCCTACCGTAAATTTCACTAAAAAGCCGGCGCCGGAATAAAAGTTTCACCGGCACGTTATCTGCCGGAAAATTAGCCCCAGGCTCCCTGCTGCTGAGTAACTTGGAGACAGATCTCCCTCCTCTCTTATTGGATTGGCTGGCCAGTCGCTGCCAGCCAATAACCAGTGAGGATGCTCAGGGAAGGAGGAGGAGCCTAGCAGACTGAGCGAGAGTCTGTGAGCCTTCCCTGAGCAGCGTGAGTGAGTCCTGAATTGTCTTCCAGGCATGTTGCAGCAGCGGCTGCCCAGCTCAGCCACAGCACAGGCTCTCTCAGTCTGTGTGGAGAGAAAGAAACAGACATAGGTAGGGAGCAGTCAGAGCCAGCACATGATTACTGTGCTTCTTGTGTGAGCTGGAATGTGCAGGAAAGGACAGGCCTGCTACCGCTATCATGTCTGTGGTGTGTGCAGTACGATGAGCCAGCCCAGCCCCCCAGGCAGCAGCCAGTAATGATAAGAGTGGAGAGAGCTTCAGCAGTCCACTGTTCACAGCTGAAGTGCTGTGTTAGGAAGAAGGTACCAGAGTCAGAGTGACAGTTTCACACACACAGTATGTCTCTCTCTTCACCCCTTTCTCTCCTCTCTCTCTTCACCCCCCCTCTCTCTCTCTCTCTCTTCATCCCCTCACTCTCTTTACCCCTTTCTCTCTCTTCACCCCCCTCTCTTTCACCCCCTTCTCTCTTTCTCCCCCCTCTCTTCACCACCATACCTCTCTCTCTTTCTTCACACCCCTCTCTCTGTTTCTTCAGCCCCCCCCCCCTCTCTCTCTCTCCCCCCCCCCCTCTCTCTCTCCTTACCCCGTTCCCCCAACCTTCTATCAGCACCTATCCCCCCTTCCAGACTTTTAAGGTGGCCATACTTCAGGCAACTTGGTGGCCAATTGACCATCCAATTCGATTATTATAATCGAATTGGATGAAAATCGGTGCCACAAAGTGCATGCACGACAGACAAAGCGACCAATTTGGGGGGTAAAATAGGTTGTATCATTGATCACACATGCTGCAAGATATCAGGCCGAAATTGTTTGGTGAGGTGTACGGCGGCCGATTTCAGAATGAAAGACGAAACCCCTACCGCTGCCGGCGTAATGTAGTGTGCATTTATACATTACCTGTCCTCTAGCAGCCTTCCGTGCCGTGTCCGTCCATCTCTCCGGGTTCTAACACCCACATCCACGCTGGCGGTGCATAGGCGAAGGCTGCTACAGGACAGGTAATGTATAAATGCACACAAGGTGGGGGGGGGGAGGGTCACATTTATACATTGGGGGCGGAGCAGACACGGCAGGCTCAGCTGATTCCCTGAAGATTTCATGCTGAAATCGGACAGGGAATCGGCCTGCAGTGTATGGGCAGCTACACCTAGAGACAAATTTATCTCTAATCAGATTCGATTAAAGATAAATTTGTCTCTGTCGAATCTGCTCATAATCTGCTGATGTATGGCTACCTTTAAAGTGCCCATAAATGATACAATTCTGTGGCTGATCATTTCTGTGGTAATCAGGCAGAAATGATCAGTCATACCCATTAATGGCCAAATTCCTGCTAGCCAATTCGATGGGATCGATACGAAAATAGGTCGATTCCAATAATCTGATCGACTTGGCTACAAGTTATTTGGTCATTGATGGGGCAGGACCAGTTACATCCGATCGATTACTGCAGTGATTGGAAATGATCTATCGGTCGTGGAATTGTATAATTGATGGTCACCTGTAAAGTGTACCTGTAGGAAAAAAGTGCCCCAAGGGAGAACTTACCTTGGGAGGGAAAAGCCTCTGGATGTTAAAGAGGCTTCCCCCATCCTCCGCACTAGAGGGGATCCAGCACTGTGACCCCCCCAAGATCTCCTTGTTGGAATGTGTACTAGTTGCCTACCGCTCAGGTTCAGGCAGCAATAGCCAAGCCTGATTGGGTCCAATCTGCTTTGCAGGAGCCTCATGCCTGCGCAGTAGAGCAGACCTGATCGAGCCCGGCTATTTTCGCTAGAGCCCAAGTGGAAAGCTGCTACTGCGCGCAGCGGCAACGGGGTCTCAACACTGTTTCAGGCTGGCTGAGGAGGATGGAGGAAGCCTCATTTAGGATTCAGCGGCTTCCCTTTCCCGATTTAAGTACCGACCAGGGGCAATTTTTAACATTACCTTTGTTCTTTAAACTACTGGTATGAACATTTGTATTTATTTTTGTAATTTTTCTTGTGCTATTTTTGAAAAAGGGACGTAACTAACTCCTCCCACTTTTAGGCCACGCCCAGGCCACACCCCAAAGCCGGTATTTCCTCAGTCAAAAGGTGGCAACCCTATGCACAGGACGGATAGCGTCCTGTGCAGCCCGGAACACCAGGGGGGCCAGGTAGGAGAGGGAGGGGGGGGGGATTTCGCCGCGGAGGGGGGCTTTGAGGTGCCCCCCCCGCAACACTGGCAGGCAGGAGCGATCAGACCCCCCCAGCACATCATCCCCATAGTGGGGGAAAAAGGGGGGCGATCTGATCGCTCTGGATGCACCCTGATCTGTGCTGGGGGCTGTAGAGCCCACCCAGCACAGATCACAAATAACAGCGCTGGTCCTTAAGGGGGGGTAAAGGGTGGGAGTTACTGTAAGGTGGCGGGGGAAGCGATGAACTTATGTGATGCTTCAAACGGCCCCGCGCCGGTACAAAACTATCCTCCGGTCTTCGGCGTGGCTCACTTGTAATTGCCATTGGCAGGTTTTGGTGCTCCATATCAATTGCTATGTATAGAGTGCTTGGGGGGCCCCATTGTAAAACTTGCATCAGGGCCCACCACAACTCCTTAGCTACGCCACTGGAGACAGTATAGTAACAGAGGCTGGGCATTATATGCAGAACCAGCCTCTGTGTGCTAATAGGATTATTAAAACCCACCTCGGGTTCTCTTTAAGCCTGGTACACACCATGCAACTTCCCAGGGCCGGCCCGCTCATGAGGCGGGGTGAAACTTTTGCCTCAGGCGGCAAACTTCTAGGGTCGGCACCCCAGTGGTGACTGTCCATCAGCCCATGCATGCAGAAGGGGAGTTTGTGGGGTCATCCCAGCAGGACATGTTTGCGGAGGGGGAGGATGATGATGATGACAGGGTGAAGAACAGAGACTGGGTGGCAGATCCTGGGGATGTCATCAGCTCTGAGGAGGAGGAGGATGCGGCTGCGGGCCTTGCTAGAAGGATCAGCATCGCAGACATGGGTAGGATCAGAAGTGGTCGTGGTATACAGGCCACACAGCGTGCTGATACGGAGAGTTCTGCCAGTGCCACCAGCCGCACCAAGAAACCCCCCTCCCCCAACCACCACAGGGAGACCAGCGGCAGCAGCACCTTCGAGCCGAAGGGCAAACTTCACCTCCCCAATTTGGAATTTTTTCACACTGCCATATGTGGATTGAAAGTATGCCACCTGCAACCAGTGCCGCCAGCAGCTCAGCAGAGGGAAGGACCCCTCTGCGTACGGCTCCACCTCTCTGGTGACCCATCTGGCAGGGAAACACTTTCATGAGCATGAGGAGTTCATGAAGTTGAAGGAAGCTGGCAGTGGCAGACCCGCCACCACTGCGAAGCCGTCGGCAGCAGCCACCCGCCCTCCTCCACCTCCTCCAGCAGCACCAGCAGGAGTGCGTCAGAAACGCACTGCTCCTCCTCCCTCTGCAACTCCTGCCGCCGACACTGAGGCCTGCTCTGGCAGCCAGTCCTCAGTGGCCTCCTCTGCTCCCTCCAGTGATTCCCGTGCCAGCAAAAGGCCTCGCCAGACCCTGCCCAGCAACACCTTCCAGGGGGTGGTCAGGGTTCTGCCTCCCAGCAGCCGTCGCGTGCGTCAGCTGAACGGCTTGCTGGCACGGGCCATGTGCTCCCAACTCCTGCCTTATTCCCTTGTGCAGGAGGGGAGCGACATGCGTGCGCTCCTGATGTGTGCAGCCCCCGATATGCCAATCCCCAGCCGACATTTTTTCGCATGCATAACCATCCCTGCACTTCACCGCTCTGTGATGGGCAATGTCGGGAGAGGGCTGGATCACGCGGTGGATCAACGGGTCCACGTCACCATGGACTCGTGGAGCAGCCGGTTTGGGACAGGCCGCTATCTGTCCTTCACCGCGCATTGGGTCAGCTTGGTGGAAGGGGGTGAGGAGGGGGGAGCAGCATCAGGCACTGTTAGAGCAGCAGCAGCAGCAACAACGCAGTGGGTGGTTCCACCATGCAGGGTCAGCGGAATTGCAGCAGGTTCCTCTGATCCGCTTCCATCCTCCGGCACACCAGCCCAAACCCCCCCGCCTCAGCAGCAGCGTGAAGCCCCGCCACTGCCAAGCACTGCTGGAATTGGTCAGCCTGGGGAAGACCAAACTGATGGCGAACCATGTCCTGGCCAAACTCCGAGAGCAGGAGAGGAATTGGCTGACCCCCAGAGGCCTCAGAGTCGGAGAGGTGGTGTCCGACAATGGGGCAAACCTGGTTGCTGCAATCAGCAGGGGAGACCTGACCCACATCCCCTGCCTGGCGCACGTCCTGAACCTGGTAGTCCAAAAGTTCCTGCGGACCTACCAGGGGATGGACTGACTCCTGGAGGCGGCAAGGAAGGTTGTGCGTCCTTTCCGGCACTCGGCTGCAGCCGTAGCGAGCCTGGAAGAGGTGTAGAAGGAGCTGCACCTGCCACAGCACCGGCTCATGATCGATGTTCCAACTCGCTGGAACTCCACCCTGGTGATGTTGGAGCATCTGGTTGAACAGAGGCAGGCTGTCAGCCAGTACGTTGCACGAGCAACAGTGGCCGCCATCACTGCAACTGGGCGTGCCGCCACCAACCTCCCGTCCATCATCTACACGGAGGACTGGGAGCACATGCAGCAGGTGTGCTCAGTGCTGGCACCCTTCCTGCAGGCCACCAACATGGTAAGCAGGGACCATGCAATGGTGTGCGAGTGGGTCCCCATGGTGTGTGTGCTGGACAGGGCCCTGTATGCACTGCTGGAAGAGGGAGTGGCAGCCTTGGACCAGCATGAGCTGCAGGCAGCTTCACAGGCCACCTCTGAGGAGGAGGGCTTGGAGTCAGGCCCGGCCCTAGACTTTTTGCCGCCTGAGGCAAAATTCAAAAAAATCGCCGCCCCTCCCCCCCCAAGCCGTGTGTGTGTGGGGGGCCGCCCGAGCTGGAGGGGATAGCGGGCAGGAAGGGGGTATTGGGCCTAGCGGCGGGGAGGGGGGTCGGACCCCCCCCTCCCTCGCCTGGGTCCCCCGTCCTCCGCTCCCCTCCAGCTTTAGAAGTGAGGTCGCTGGCTGCAGCTATATTGTAAGAGGCAACGGGCGGGGATCACTCACCTCTTCCTCGTTCCAGCCCGAGCCTGCGCTCCACTGACGTCACTTCCTGCGGCGTAGCAGGAAGTGACGTCAGTGGAGCGCAGGCTCGGGCTGGAACGAGGAAGAGGTGAGTCCTCCCCGCCCGTTGCCTCTTACAATATAGCTGCAGCCAGCGACCTCACTTCTAAAGCTGGAGGGGAGCGGAGGACGGGGGACCCAGGCGAGGGAGGGGGGGGTCCGACCCCCCTCCCCGCCGCTAGGCCCAATACCCCCTTCCTGCCCGCTATCCCCTCCAGCTCGGGCGGCCCCCCACACACACAGACGGGCGGCTGCCGCCCCTCCAGAAGTGCCGCCTGAGGCAAAAGTTTCACCCCGCCTCATGGGCGGGCCGGCCCTGCTTGGAGTTGGTGGAGGTCCCTGACCTTGCTGCTGATGAGGGGGAGCAGCAGAGCGCAGCTGGAGTGGTGCGGGGTGGAGAGAGGATGAGGTGGAGGAGGCAGAGGATGAGGAGGACAGCACTGTCGGCTCTGGGGCTGCCGATGATGTGCCAGCAGACGTGGCCAGACTCTTCCCAATGGCAGCTCACATGCTGAAGTGCCTGTGCAGGGACCCAAGGGTCATCCAGATGAAGCAGAGGGAGGACATCTGGATCTGCATGATGCTGGACCCACGACTGAAGTGGAAGCTCAGCCAGTTCCTGCCTGCAGGAGGAGACCGTGCGCAACAAATGAGGGATTTGCAGCTGTCCCTTGTTGAGCGCTTGGAGGAAGCCTTCCCTCAGCCATCCACCCCCACTGTCCAGCCAGCACAGAGGCAGAAGCAGGTGCCTGCATCCACCAGCAGCAAGCGCATGCGCACCACAGACCTGCTGTCTCTGACCAACGAGCTCTACATGAGTGTAGAGCTGCCAGGGACTAGAGAGGAGGTGCTTGCAGCAGCATCCTTCACAAGTCACAGACAGCACTTGACCCGCATGGTGGCTGACTACATGGGGTCCTTCAGCGGGCTTGACAGCGTTGCCCCTGTTGATCCCATGGAGTATTGGGTCAAGCACCTGCCGATCTGGAGCGAGCTTGCGCAGTACGCCCTGGAAGTGCTCTCCTGCCCCCCTTCCAGCGTACTGTCAGAGCGTTGCTTCAGTGCAGCCGGTGAAGTCGTCACTGAGAAGCGATCTCGTCTGTCTCACAAGTCTGTGGACAGACTGACGTTTCTCAAAATGAACCAGGCTTGGGTGGAAGGCGAATTCCTGGCCTCTGTTGTTGGCGAGAGGGGGACATGAAGTGGCACACACACATTACACCTGCTGCTGCTGCTGCTGTATTTCTTCCTGCTGTCTGTGTCTCCACTGCCAGGGAACACATTAAAAGGTGCTGCTGTCCATGCGCCACCAGCTATTTACGCTCAAAAATAGCTGCATTTCTGAAAAAAAATGTAATAATTTTGTGTATTATTTTAGAGGTGTCCGGGTTGAAAAGTGTACTGTCCCAATTGTGTATTGGACACAATGTGGGCTTCACGACCGCTGTCTGAAATCTCATGGTGTTTATTTACGGCCCTGGTACCACCGCTAGGACCCAGGGCCTATTATGTCTCGCTGCCTGCCCTCCTGCCTGCTGCCTGCTGCCAGTCTAACACACACTCATCCTCCTCACGCTGCCTGCTGCTGTATTTCCTCCTGCTGTCTGTATGTTTCCACTGCCAGGGAACACATAACAAGGTGCATCTGCCCATGCGACACCAGCTATTTACGCTCAAAAATAGCTGCATTATTTTGAAAAAAAATATTATTTTAGAGGTGTCCGGGTTGAAAACTGTGCTGTCCCAATTGTGTATTGGACACAATGTGGGCTTCACGACCGCTGTCTGGAACCTCATGGTGTTTATTTACGGCCCTGGTACCACCGCTAGGAACCAGGGCCTATTATGTCTCGCTGCCTGCCCTCCTGCTGCCTGCTGCCAGTCTGCCACACACTCATCCTCCTCACGCTGCCTACTGTTGTATTTCCTCCTGCTGTCTGTGTCTCCACTGCCAGGGAACACATTACAAGGGGCTGCTGCCCATGCACCACCAGCTATTTATGCTCAAAAATAGCTGCATTATTTTGAATTTTTTTTTAAATTATTTTAGAGGTGTCCGGGTTGAAAACTGTGCTATCCCAATTGTGTATTGGACACAATGTGGGCTTCACGACCGCTGTCTGTAACCTCATGATGTTTATTTACAGCCCTGGTACCACCGCTAGAAACCAGGGCCTATTATGTCAGTCACACCACACTGCCTGACACACACTACTCCTCCTCCTGTAGCTGCATTGAGCTTCTGCTGTCTGTGTGCTGCTACCACTGCCAGGGAGAACAGAAGAAGAACTATTTTCTGCTGCCACCCACTCTCCTATCAGCTATTACCACACTACAATAGCTGCAACTACTTCCTCCTCCTGCTGATGTCTGTGTTTTACCACCGCCAGGGTACACAGAAAAAAGGCGCTGTGGCTTGCAATGTGCCACTACCTATTATGCCATCAACACAAATATAACTAAGGTGTTATTAAAATAAAATATTTCCACAAATGAAGTAAAAAAATATTACAAAAGAAAGGAAAACCAAGACACATAATATAATGATAGAGAAGAAGAAGAAGAAGAAGGAGAAGGAGAAGGAGAAGAAGGAGAAGGAGAAGAAGATATAGAAGAAGAAGACAAAGAAGAAGAAGATATAGAAGAAGAAGAAGAAGATATAGAAGAAGAAGAAGACAAAGAAGAAGAAGATATAGAAGAGGAAGATGAAGAAGAAGAAGATATAGAAGAAGAAGAAGATATAGAAGAAGAAGAAGAAGATATAGAAGAAGAAGAAGAACATATAGAAGAAGAAGATATAGAAGAAGAAAAAGATAATTGAAGAAAATACAAGAAGTAGAAGATGAAGAAGATTTGAGTAGAAGAAGATATAGAAGAAGAAGAAAAAAGAAGAAGATATAGAAGAAGAAGAAGAAGACGACATAAATGAAGACTTCCAACTTACAACCATTTTGGACACACTTTTCATGCAAACACTTTTCATGAAGTTAATTTACTATTTTTGATACCTTTTTTATAACTACTACATCACCACATAATCACTTGATGTTTTTCTTCATAAAATAGGTGGTTTCATGCATCATTGACCTCCAATACAAGTTTTAAAAGCTATTTAAGGCCAGCTCGAATATTTTACTCGAATACAGACTCGGATAGTGACGTTGGATATCCGAGTTCGAATCGGGTATTCGATTAACTCGAATATCGAACTTCGAGTGAATTCGGATAGTTTACTATCCGAATTCGACCAAACTCGAATAGGATAATGAGGTATCCGATCAACACTGGTAAAAGCTGTTATAACTGGAAAAGGATGTTGTACTTAGAATGAATATCACTTGGGGGTTGAATAAAACTGATAATGCTGTGAGCACAGAAAAGACATTCGTGGTTATTTCATTATAAATGTGATGTTATATATATATATGTTACCTATTTTTTTTTTTAAAAATTTAATGTTCAGAGTGTGGGAAATGTTTTTAAAAAATTATGTGGGATCCCCCTCCTGAGCCTCTTTAACCCCTTGTCCCCCATGCAGGCTAGGATAGCCAGAATGCGGAGCCCCGGCCAAGTGGGGCTTCGCACCCTGAGCTATACCAGCCCGTATGGTCCATGGTATGGGGGGCTCCGGGGGAGAGGGGCGGCCAAGTCTCCCCATCTCCCATGGAGCCCTTGTCCAATCCATGGACAAGGGGCTCTTCCCCACCTTCGGTGCCCCAGGAGGAGGTGGGGGCGACGACTCCTTGAAGGGGGGGGGGGGTTCATGGTGGCATCTAGAAGTCCCCTTTAAGAAGGGGACCCTCAGATGCCCACCCCCCTCACAGGAGAAATAAGTATAGGGGTACAAAGTACCCCTTACCCATTTTCACAAAGGGTTAAATGAAATAAAATCACAACAATGAGAAAAGTCCTTTAATAATCTTAATTAACCAGAAATACTTACCTGTACCTTTATAAAAATGTTCCCATGTCAATATCTTCTATCTTGCGACCTTCTTAGTTATTTTGATGAAAGATCTCCGCGCATCCGATGCCACACACCGCCGCTCACCACCACAGGTTTTCTCTCCTGGTGTGACAAAATGGCTAGAGGTGCTCCTGCAAGAGCCTATAGGCACAAATGTCCTAGCACTCTAGACTCCACCCTCCATGGACCTACAAACACCCACCGAACTGCACTGCAAGTGGGCAAACTGTCCCAGCTGTCGCTTCTCCCTTACTTCCCTTGCCTGTCATAGCTACAGGTGCCCCTTAGTATTAGGTAGTCAAAGGTATCCTCAGTATTAAGTAGCTAGTGGTGCCCCCAAGTATTAGGTAGCCAGAGGTACCCTCAGTATTAAGTAGCTTGAGGAGCCCCGACTGAAGGGAGATCTCGTCAGTGGAATGCAGAGAGCTGGGAGAGTAACCTCTCATTTACGCTCTGCTCAGGACACTGTATAGGGAAGGAGGGAGGGGGGCGCTCAGGGAGGGGAGTGAGACACCTTTCCATTATCAGGCGCCTGTAGGCACATGCCTACAGTGCCTTATGCTAAATCCGTCCCTGACTAACATTGTATTTAGTGAGCACCCAGTCTCCAGGTATCAAGTTGTGGCTTCCACTCACTGAGCCTGGATCTGGATCGGAACCAAAAACAAGCTTGTGCTCCGATGTTAGTTATGCAACAGAGCCATGTACTCACACAGATAATTATACATCACAGCAATCTGATGGGAGACATAAAGACTGGTTTTAGGTGGTCCTCCAAATGGTATTTCATAAGGACTATCTCTATTTCTCTTCATGATTAGAGTTATTCTGAGGCCATAGAGCACTACAGGTAGAATGGTTGGCCGAGGCTTTGATGCCCTCTTCTTTCTTCTCCTGTAATATGCCTGGTATACACACAGCATCAGATGGACAGGTTGAATCGATAATTTTCAACAGATCTGATTCCTTATTTTTCTGATCGATTTTCCGATCACTTCTGTACAAAATCGATCAGAAAGACGATCGGAAATCAGATCAGACCTGCCAGAAATCATCGATACAACCTGTCAATCTGACGGGAAATTTAAATTGCATGGTGTGTACCAGGCATTAGTTTGGCCAGCCTATTCTTAATCAACCCAATTGATTCTCTTAAGGGGCCCATACATCTAACGATTTTCCCGCCGATATACAGCAGATTCGATCACTGTGATCGAATCTGCTGTGAAATCGTTGCACAAACGCTGACAGAACGATCGATTTCCGTCGATCCGTCCGTGCGGAAGATTTTGCTCGATCGCGGCGGGTCGGGAGTGCGCCGATAGCGGCGTTCGAATGCCCAACGACCAACGCTAGCTGCAATATATTACCTGCGCCGCCGACGCGTATCCCCAGTCTCTGCTGTCTTCTTCTCTGCGCTGGGCTCAGAGTCCGGCTGGCTTCACTGAACTTCCTGTCCCAGCAGGAAGTTTAAACAGTAGAGCGCCCTCTACTGTTTAAACTTCCCCGGCAGGAAGTTCAGTGAAGCCAGCCGTACCGGAGACCAGGGTGGGGAAGAATACAGTGGAGACCGGGGGACTCGCCGGCAGAGCAGGTAATGTATGCGGGGGGGGGGGGGGGGGGGCGCGTCAGCTCCACAGATTGTGATCGGTTTCATGCTGAAATTGATTCACAATCTGTTTGCAGTAAAGGCAGCCATACGATCCCTCTCTGATCAGATTCGATCAGAGAGGGATCTATCTGTTGGTCGATCTGATGGCAAATCGACCAGTGTATGGCTACCTTTAACTGTTCCTGAGCTCTGCAGGTGGTAAGGTGTTTGTTTAACCCCAAGGCTTTGGCAAGTTAATTGCATG